>NC_056751.1:721181797-721311797 GCF_019279795.1 Protopterus annectens | reverse complement strand
CATCTGCAAACATAATAGTCCACGGGGACTCCTGTCTGATCTCATCTGTCAAGCTGTCCATCACCATTGCAAATAATAAAGGCCTCAGCGATGATCCTTGATGTAATCCCACCTCCACCTTGAATGCATCCATCAGTCCTACCACAGACCTCACCACTGTCACATTGCCCTCGTACATATCCTGTACCACTCTTACATACTTCTCTGCCACTCCTGACTTCCTCCTACAATACTACAACTCCTCTCTAGGCACCTTGTCATATGCTTTCTCTAAGTCCGCAAAATCACAATGCAACTCCTTTTGACCTTCTCTATACTTCTCCATCAACACTCTCAAAGCAAACATCACATGTGGTGTTCTTTCCTGGCATGAAACCATATAGCTGCTCACTAATTATCACCTCCTTTGTTAACCTAGCTTTCCCATAACTTGATGCTGTGGCTGATCAATTTTATACCTCTGTAGTTACTACAGCTCTGCATCACCCTTATTCTTAAACATTGTCCAATACACTCCTTCTCCACTCCTCAGGCATCCTCTCACTTTCCAAGATTTCATTAAACAGTCTGGGTAACAAAACACTGCCATCTCTCCTGAAAACCACAATGCTCCCACAGATATATCTTCTGGACCAACAGCCTTTCCATTCTTCATCTCCTTCATAGCTGTTCTTTCTTCCTCCTTGCTAATCCATTGCACTTCCTAATTCACTATCCCAACATCATCCAACCTTCTCTCTCTTTCATTCTCTTCATTCATCAGCCCCTCAAAGTACTTTTTCCATCGGCTTAACACACTCTTCTCACTTGTAAGTATGTTTCCCTCATTATCCTTTATCACCCTTATCTGCTGCACATCTTTTCCCTGCTCAGACTCTCTGTCTAGCCAATTGGTACAGGTCCTTTTCTCCCTCCTTAGTGTCCATCCTTTCATAGAACATGCCATATCCTTAGCCTTTGCCACCTCCCTCTTCACCATACACCTCATCTCTTTGTACTCATGTCTACTTTCTTCATCTCTCTGGCAATCCCACTTCTTCTTCAACAGCCTCTTTCTCTGTATACTCTCCTGTACTTCCTCATTCCACCACCAGGTCTCCTTGTCCTCCTTCCTCTGTCCAGATGTCAAACCAAGCACCTTTCTAGCTGTCTTCCTTACCACCTCTGCTGTGGCTGCCCAGCTATTTGGTAACTCTTCACTACCACCCAGTGCCTGTCTTAACTCTTTTCTGAACTGCACCTTACAGTTATCCTTTTTCAACTTCCACTATTTGATCCTTGGCACTGCCATCACTCTCCTCTTCTTCTTAATTGCCAATGTGAACCTACAGACTACCATCCTATGCTGCCTGACTATGCTGTCACCACTTTGCAGTCTCCAATCTCCTTCAGACTGGCCCTCCTGCATAGGATATAATCCACCTGTGTGCATCTTCCTCCACTCTTGTACATCACCTTATGCTCCTCCCACTTCTTAAAATATGTATTCACCACAGCCATGTCCTCCTTTTCACAAAATCCACTACCATCTGACCTTCTGCATTCATCTCCTTAACACCATACCCATTCATCACCTCCTTATCCCCTCTGTTCCCCTCACCAACATGCCCATTGAAAATTGAAATCTACTCCAATCACCACTCTTTCACCCTTGGGTATACTCTCCACCACTTCATCTAACTCGCTCTAAATTTTTTCTTTCTCATCCATTACACACCCAACTTGAGGAGCATATGCATTAACAATATTCATCATCACACCATCAGTTTCCAGCTTCTTAACTCATTAACCTCAAGTACTTTTCCCTGGCACCTCTGTACTTAACACCGAGCACACTATGACATGACAGGAATTCCTTTATGTTAACCCCCCCGAGTGCCTTCCTGCAGCGCAAGTAAGTTTACAGCCCCTAATTTCAAGCTATTGGTAAAAAATAAGTTGAGGGGGCGGCCACGGTGGTGCAGCAGATAGCATTGCTGCCTCACAGCAAGAGGTTCTCTGGTTCGATTCTCAGCTGGGGTGCCTTCTGTGTGGAGTCTGCATGTCCTCCCTGTGGTCGCATGGGTCTCCCCGGGTGCTCTGGTTTCCTCCCACATCCCAAAGACATGCTGTAGGTGGATTGGACACTCTAAATTGGCCCTAGGAATGAGTGTGTGTGTGTGCTGTCTGTGGAAGGTTGGGCGCTGGGCTGGCAACTCGACACAGTAAAACTCCACTGCCAATCATGAGCAGACAGGTGATCTCCCTGGTGACCCCTAACTGGGAAAAGCCGAAAGAAGAAGAAGAAGGAGAAGGTAAAAAATAAGTTGAGAAAGTAACTGAAGGTTGTCAGTTACCTTCTCAACTTAGGATTTAGAGTGGAGTTACCTGATAGTCCTATTGGACTTTTTTGTTAAATTCGGCTTTGAATGCTCCCTGTCTTTTCTCCAGATTACAGCAAAGCCAGCTCCATGTGCATTTCCTCAATCAAGCGGTGGCAGCCAATTGGATTCTTACAATCCGAGCCACCGCTTGCATAACTGATGTGTTGTGGTCGTTTTTTTTTTCTTTTTCAGGATTGTCCTGCTGTCAAAACTAGTGCCAGTAGTGCGTTCCGGGATTGTATTTGCGGTAGGTCTAAGGGGTGGTATGCTGAAATATAAAATGTCAGCATGAGGTACCTACGGGACTTAGATATGGCAGCCGTGTTTTACTATGACAAGTGCGGTTGAACAAGTACATTAAGTTAAGAAGCTTGTGTTGCTGTCAGGGCTGCAAGTAAAATTATTTTTGACGATAGGTACAGATTGTGCTGTGGTGGTGGTGCTGCAGTAGTGTTGTCGCCTCATAGTAAGATGCTGTCCAGTTCGATTCTCAGCTAGACCGTCTTCTGTGTGGAGACATGCGTGAATGGGCGTACCTTCATTGAAGGTTGTGCGTCAGACCTGGCAAGTCGGCACGTAAAAATCTACTGCCAATCATTAGCGGACTGGAGTTCCGCTGTGGCGACCCCTAACCGGGAAAAGCCAAAAGACACAACAAAAAAGGTACAAATTGTTTGTGGACTTGCTGACTTGACTGTCTTTAGAAAAGTCGAGCCCATTTAGAGCAAAGCATTTAACCAAGTTCAGTATCTGTACACTTTGCTATGAAATGTAAACATTTTCAAGATCTCCTATGAATTTCAAATGCCAGTAGTGGTAGGTAAGTGATAAAAGAAAGCGTTGTGCGTTAAGTCTGAAATACAAACTTATGCCTTTAGTACCTGCAATCTCTATTTGACAGGCATATTCTGTTGAGAATTGTTTAAGGTGGAGGTGGGGTTACATCAAGGATCAGCTCTGAGCCCTTTCTTATTTGCAATGGTGATGGATAGGTTGACAGACGAGAACAGACAGGAATCCCCATGGACTATGATGCTTGCAGATGACATTGTGATCTGTAGTGAGAGTAGGGAACAGGTGGAGGAGACCCTGGAGAGATGGAGATATGCTCTACAGAGAAGAGGAATGAAGGTCAGCAGGACTAAGATAGAATATATGTGTGTGAATGAGAGGGAGGATAGAAGAATGGTGAGGATGCAAGGAGTAGAGGTGGTGAAGGTGGATGAGTTTAAATACTTGGGGTCAGTAGTAGTTTAGAGTAATGGTGAGTGTGGAAGAGAGGTGAAGAAGAGAGTACAGGCAGGATGGAGTGGGTGGAGAAGAGTGTCAGGAGTGAGTTGTGACAGACGAGTACCTGTAGAGTGAAAGGGAACGTCTAGGTCTACAAGATGGTAGTGAGACCAGCTATGTTATATGGGTTGGAGACAGTGGCATTGACAAAAAGGCAGGAGTTTGAGCTGGATGTGGCAGAGTTAAAGATGTTAAGATTTGCACTGGGTGTGATGAGGGTGGACAGTATTAGGAATAAGTATATTAGAGGGTCAGACCAGGTTGGAAGGTTTGGAGACAAAGCCAGAGAGGCAAGATTACATTGGTTTGGACATGTGCTGAGGAGGGATGCTGAATATATTGGGAAAAAGATGCTAAGGATGAAGCTAAGGATGAAGCTACCAGGTAACAGGAAAAGAGGAAGGCCTAAGATAAGGTTTATGGATGTGGTGAGAGAAGGACATGCAGGTGGTTGGTGTGACAGAGCAGGATGCAGAGGACAGGAAGAAATGGAAACAGGTGATCCGCTGTGGCGACCCCTAACGGGAACAGCCAAAGGAAGATGATGATTCTGTTGAGAATTGTGGATGAAGTAGCGGGCTCAGATTTAATAAAAAATGTGTTGTCATGGCTACGTTTTAAATGCTTATGGCTTCCGTGATGGTGGGTAACATAATGATCTTGCGATTGTAGTTTGAGATATAACGGTGTATGCTGTATAAAAGTGGCAAACACCCTGCCTGTTCTGTAATGCATTGTTTATGCGTATGTTATGTGCAGCAGTTTAAATTGTTTAACGCGACCATGTGCTTGGGAAAGAAGTTATGAACTTGTACAGATGTTGTTGCAATGCAATTAAAAAAAGAGGCAATGTGTTGAAGTATTTTGCTTTTGATGGTGGTAGGATATTTTTCAAATAACATTTCTAGATTGTATAGTTATGTTGTCGCTGCTGCGTTTTCGCTACTGTCATCATGCACATGGGGTAGTTGATTTTTTTTTTTGTGTAAATTGAGAAGCTGTGATTTTAAGTATGTTGCAAAATTGACAGTAAAGGAATATAGGTGAAAATCTATGAAGAAAGATTACCCAGAATACCTGGTGGAAGGGGTAATTGTTGAGGTTATAATGAGACAGAAAAAATGTAGTCCAGTAATTAAACTAATATAGACAAAAGAACAGAAGGACCGCATTATGACATTGTTATATTCAGTAAACAATAATATGATAAAGTATAAAACAAACTTTAACTATAAGATTTTGAAAGCCAACCAGATGGTGTGGAAAAGTGTGAGTAAAGTCCTATGTTTTCAAAACATGAAAGGGACTAAAATAAAACACTGTCTGGAAATAATAAGGTTTAGATGGGGCTTAAATGTAAAGAAACACATTCCTGTAGAAGATGTACTCATCGTTAGTTTATAGTCAGTAGTTTTTATTTTGTAATTGGATGTCTAGAAAGAAATCTTGGAGCAAATAGACATTAAAATTGTACTACTGAGGGCATTCTGAATACTGCAAAGTGAAATGCTTGTGCAGCATTCTATTTTGGAAAGAGTGAAAGGAAGTTAATCGTAAGTGTTAAGAGATCATATGCATGCCATTAAAATTAAAAATAGTTGCAAAACATTATGTAGGCATACTGACGGATTTAAAAGTGGAGGAAGTATGCTTTTTTGTTTTTGAAAAGACTGATGTTGATCAGAGAAAAGATTTAGAGACTGAACATGAAAGGATGAAAAGGAAATGGCAGAAATGGCTGGATACATACCTTCCACTAGATCTATATGAAAAAGGGAGTATAAAGCTTGAATTAAAAATTTAAAACCTGAGATATGCCCTGCTGATATTTTAGACCCTAGCTGTTAATGGACAGTATTTATAGTCATTGCTCCATGGCGTGGAGGGAATTTGCTCCAGCTGCACATAACCAAAGCTTTGGCATGATTCATAGAGCAAGGTGCACTTAGGCACAAGCTGCTTACTCAGCTTACAAAAATCTTAGGCAAGTGAAATAATAGTAAGATGTAAATGAGGAATGCCTGAAATCTGTCTGACAAAATTATGTGAATGAGGTATTTTCCTGCCGGTTTGTGATTCCTAATTGCTTTATTATGTCCCTCTGAACCGTCCTTTTCATTGCAACATCACTGCTGTCTCATCATAGCTTCTCCACAGTTTGACTGTCTTCACTGTGTTCCATGGTAAATCCAATTCTCAGTAAGATATAACTGCTGTACTACTTTGACGTAATTACTCTGGTCTTTATATGGTAATGGCTCTATTACACCTGTACAAGGAATACGATGCATGTTTACTCAACAGATAATGTGATGCAATTTCCCACCTCCACATTCGGTGTTCTTTTCTGAATTTTTCATTTTGGTGCTTGTACATACCAGGAAATGTTACTGGGGGTTGTTTCCAGGAAATCTTTCATTCTGATGCCTCTACATGCATTATATTGAAGGGCTTGGGTGGGTGAATGCTTCATTTTGGTGGTTTAATACAGCAAATTTGACAGACGTTTAGTTTGGGGAAGCATTTAATTTTGGACATTGTGCATACCTCAGCATTATACTGAAGGGGTTTCTTGGGTGAAATGTTCATGCTGGTGGTTGCACATACTAGGAAATGTTGCTGAAGGCTTGTTTGTGGAAACGTTTCATTTTGGGTGCATGTATACCTGGACATGCTTATTAGGATGTTGCTTGGGGAAATAATTCATTGTGTATCAGGGAAGTGCTTGTGCATACATGGTCTCACTGCTGAAGTGACTGCTGGGCCAATTTGTGTCATTTTGGTGCCTGTGCATACAGAATGCAAACAACTGGAGGGGTTACTGGGGACATATAGAAAGTTGGTCTGCAAATTACATTGGGTTACATCACTTCTGCTTGTATTATTCTATTTGTGATCATACTGCCTGAGTGAGATTACAGTTATCACTAGGTGACTACTGACAGGATGGAGCTACCATATTTTTTGTGAATTTCTCCTGGCTTTGTCAGTCATGTGTGGAATTCAGGTGGGAGGAAGGCCTCAGTAATACCTAAGTGTTATACTATTTGACTGAATGACTCAGGTCTTCTCCTTACTGATGATACTGAGTCTGTGTTACATAACAGCTGCACAATGTAATATAATGAATGCCTACTCAACAGGTTATGTGCAGCAATTATCACCTGTGTCTCAGCATGCATACCTTTGCAGTAATGAAAGGAAGGTCATTATCACGTTAGCAACACGTGCAGTTACAATATAGCAGTGAGTCAGTATCACTTTTCTGGGAAAAGTCTCAGCTGCTGTCACTGTTATTCACATAAGTAGAAGTCGTTATCACTTTGATGAATGTACAAGCCAGGTTGTGTTTTTTCTCTGCTTGGAGTCATTGCAAGGACTGCCTACCCTCCTAAACCCCTGATTTTGTTCTTGCTGTATATATACATTATATATATATATATATATATATATATATATATATATATATTTATATATATATATATATAATTTGTGCATATGTGTGTATATGGATATATTTGTATGTACATAATGTACTTGCACATATATACATTGGTCACACTCATATATATGTGTGTGTGTATATATATATATATATATATATATATATATATATATATATATATATATATGGATCTAGGACGTTTGCTCAAATGAGCAAACGTCCGAATCCATAAGAACCAAATACACTTTAACGAAAGTGCTTTTATCGAAAAAGTGCTTTTGTTAAAACATGTTAAAAAAAAAACCACTACATTAACATTTTAGCAGGGGGTCTTCACCCCCCCTACAGCCTCCATGTGGGGGGCTGTGCCCCCCACCCCCCACTTTAATATTCTCCCTCTGAGACCACACTACAGTGGGGAAAAGGGAAATTTCCTTTACCAGCACCATAGTACAGCCTCGGCAACAGGCATACATACGCGAAAGTGCTTCTTGGGTGAAAAGCACTTTCACATGAAACATCCGGAACCTATATATATATATATATATATATATATATATATATATATATATATATATATATATATATATATGGTCCTCTTCAAATTACAGAAAGCCGGGTTGGCCGACACGCGAAGAGGTACGAAAGGACCGACAACGCAGTTGACCGACATGCTGAAATCCCGACAGCTGGAAGACCGACAAGGGGAACGTGGCCACTTGGTAAGTATGCGATAGTGAGGGATTTTGGATTAGGGAGCGGACAGGTAAGTGTGCAATAGTGAGGGATTTAGGGTTAGGGTGTGTTAAAGGTGAGTGCGGTAGTGTCGGAGTTAGGGTTTGGGTAATGTAAGTGTGTGTTAGTGACGGGTTTATGTTTTAGGGTGGGTTAAAGTTAGGAATAGGGTGCAGGTAGGGTACATGTCTGGTACTGTCGGACCTTAGGGTTAGGGTGGGTTAAGTGAGTTAGGGTTAGGGTGCAGGTAGGGTAAGTGTGCGGTAGTGTCGGACCTTAGGGTTAGGGTGAGTTAAGTGAGTTAGGGTTAGGGTGCAGGTAGGTAAGTGGTGTAGTGTCGGACCTTAGGTTAGGTGTTAAGTGAGTTAGGGTGCAGGTAGGGTAAGTGCGGTAGTGTCGGACCTTAGGGTTAGTGGGTTAAGTGAGTTAGGGTTAGGGTGCAGGTAGGGTAAATGCGGTAGTGTCGGACCTTAGGGTTAGGTTTGGGTTAGGGCTAGTGGATATGTAATGTAGTGTAATGTGTTGTTTACGTTTAGTGTCGGTGTAATGGTGTTCGTGTTTTGCGTTGTCGGTATTGTGTGTTGTCGGTTATTTGGTGTCGGTGGTTTGTGTGGCTAACTGGCGTGTCGGTGTTCTAAAGTAGACCCATATATATATATATATATATATATATATATATATATATATATATATATATATATATATATATATATATATATACATATATATATATATATATATCTATATATATATATAGGTCTACCTGAAAACGCCTAAAGTGCACATCGACACCGGAAGATCAACAAAGGAGAAGACCAAAAGTTGAGAATCCCGACTTTGAGAACACCAACATGTTAAGGTAAGTGTGCGGTAGGGAAGGACGTTAGGGTCAGGGTGGGGTAAGGTAAGTGTGTGATAGTGATGGACATTAGGGTAGGGTATGGGTCAGGTAAGTGTGCGATAATGACGGACTTTAGGTTTAGGGGCGGGTTAAGTGAATTAGGGTTAGGGTGCGGGTAAGATAAGTGTGCGATAGTGACGGACTTGAGGGTTAGGGGTGGATTAATTGAGTTAGGGTTAGAGTGCAGGTAAGGTAAATGTGCAACAGTGACAGACTTAAGGGTTAGGGGCGGATTAAGTGAGTTAGGGTTAGGGTGTGGGTAAGGTAAGTGTGCGATAGTGACGGACCTTAGGGTTAGGGTTTGGGTTAAGGTTAGTGCATAGATAGTTGTGTATGTAAGGTTTAGTGTAGGTTTGTAAGGTTTTTGGTGTGCTTGTGTTGTGTGTGTGTTTTCCGGGAAAGGTATTTGTTTTGTTGATTGTCAGGATTGTGGTTTGTCGGGCACGTGAAGTTTCGTATTTTTGAACTTTCTTTTTTTTTCGGTTTTGTCATGCCGGTTATTTCATTGTCTGTGTTTTGGTGTGTCGGTGTTATCAGG
This sequence comes from Protopterus annectens, assembly GCF_019279795.1. Lineage (NCBI taxonomy): Eukaryota > Metazoa > Chordata > Ceratodontiformes > Protopteridae > Protopterus > Protopterus annectens. The sequence goes on along the minus strand of NC_056751.1, from coordinate 721,302,525 downwards.
TAGACCTATATATATATATATATATATATATATATATATATATATAAAATTTTGGTGAAGGGTCATTTGGGTGACTGTTTCATTTAGGGACATGTGTGTAACACATAGTAATGAAAATGTTGGTGGGGGAAATAATTCATTTGTGTACCAGGGAAGTGCTTGTGCATACATGGTCAGACTGCTGAAGATTGTAATACAGATACGGTGTAGCAAGTATAGGTTATCTATAGGTCAGGTTTCAGAGTTGGTTATTATAATTATTTGTTTATGTATCCAGCTTTCAAGAATAATTTATTATCTGTTAACAATATACACATACTGCATTGAGGAAAACTGATGGGTCTTATTGTAAACAGAGTGCTGGTTGGATGCTATTACTGGAATTATTACTTTTGTGACTAATTCTTACAATGATGAACCAGATAAGTTTGACATTTATGCTTATATTACTGTACTTTTGCTTATACTCAGTAGTCGGGCATGTTTCCACGCTTTGTCAGTCATGGGTGGAGATTAGGTGGTAGGAGGAAGATCTCAGTAACATCCAAGTGTTATACTATTTTGACTGAATTATAACCACGTTGTCATTTTGTGTGGTCTGATATAATTCCTCGACAGATATGGAATTATACTATTTTGACTGAATTATTATCACATTGTCATTTTGTGTGGTGTGATATAATTCCTCGACAGATATGGAAAACAGCAAACAGTCAATGGGCAGCTCACAAGACCAGATGTTTACAGAATCGGTTCATGCATGGCTTGATGTACAGGGTCGGGGGATCTACAATCTGCCATGACAGCATCACCACGGAAGATGTTCACCTGTTCAAAAGGGATGGAGTTCACCTAACTTAGTAGGGCATTACATTGTTCTTGACTGACCTCCACAATGGCGCGAGGAGAGCTATGCAGGACTGGTAACATGCAGCGTGTGAGAAGAATGGAAAACACCCATGACCAAGTAGGACCAGTATGGTAAGTAAAACTTTCTTATGAAATGTGTTCTGTAAAATATATTTTTCTGAGTTTGGCAAATAATAGTGGTAAGGAACTGGTGAAGATGCTGAGAAAGAACGACTGTTTCAGGAGAGTGCTACTACGTGCAATCTAATATGTCACTGACCATCTTGCAATACTTCTTTTTTATTCTACTTTTATCAGGCATGTGTAGAGTTTAGATGACAAGAAGGGCTTAGTAATACAGACCTTGATCCCTTAGGTCCATTACTATCAGTTTTGTTAGGACTCAGGTTATGGAAATTATGATTTTTTCATATTTTAGTAAATCACTTTGCAAGGGAACATCTGAATATGTTAAGTAATACCTCATTTTGAAGACAGTATTGATAGTTCCAACATGGTAACAGAACTGTCCCTGTATGTTGGACACATGTGCAGATATCAAAGTTAGTTTCGGACTTAGGTTATGGAGATTATGATTTTTTTCATATTTTGGTAAATAACTTTGCAAAGGAGCATCTGAATGTGCCAAGTAATACCTAATTTTGAAGACAGTAGTGATAGTTCCAACATGGTAAAAGAATTGTGTCTGTGTGTTGTACACATGTGCACATACCAAAGTTTGTTTTGGACTTAGGTTATGGAAATTATGATTTTTTCATATTTTGGTAAATAACTTTGCAAGGGAACAAGTCAGTGTGCCAGGTAATACCTCATTTTGAAGACAGTGTTACTCCTTACAACATGGTAAAATAACTGTGTCTGTGCACTGTATACAGGTACAGATATCACGAGTTTTAGTCTTGTAGGATTATGAAAATTATACATTTCCAATACTTCTCATTATTATGCCCATATCTTTGCAAGGGAGCATGGTGATGACACAAATGATGCATCATTTTGAAGCTGACATTCAGATGCACAACTTCTACACTGATATGTAGGCTCTGTCTGTTACAGGCGATGAGATATTATGCTTTGTTTATTTATCAATTATGAGAAATAATATATTAATCAAATTTCTGTGAATATCTCAACAAAGGAGCATCACACAGTAATGGTTAATGTATAATTTTAAAGCTGACATTCATACTAACAAATTAAATTTGAATTGTATGGATCTGCATGGTACATTGACCAAGATATTGTGCTTTGCTTTTCCAAAAAGGTAAAAAATATGCACAATATTAATATTCCTTGCCAAATATTTAATAATGACTTAGATATGCACTATCAACATTTACACTGTTGGAAAGGTCAGTGTCTGCTGAACAACTTTCGCGTTTACATTTTTAGTTTAGCTCTTATAAAGAGTTATGAACATTTGTTTTCTGTATGGTATTACAAATGGATTTTCTGAAAATGAGTTCAGGCTGCACTGTTGTTCCTATGGTGGAATTAAGCAGGCATCTTTTTCTGAGCTGCTCCGGAGTGAATGAGTTAAACATTACTCTGTCCATAGGTTCATAGGTTCATAGGTAGGTACTAGGCTATCTGCCCTAGGGCATTTATAAGACTAGCCAGAATGTGTTGGCTTTCACCTCCCTTTTAGACTAGATTCCTGAGCCTCTGTCCAGTAGGGCCATAGAAGTGATCCCAGGAGTAAATTTACGATTTCCCATCCACTAATCAAGATTTCTCTTGAAGAGGGTCAGCAAGGGGCTCTGTCTAACATGGACTGGGATTCTATTCCAGAGCGAGGGACGCCTTTGGGATATGAATCTATTCTTCCAGCATGTCCTATTTATTGTTGTGCTAAGGTTTAAATCCCTGGAGCGTGTAGCTCTAATGGATTTGGTTTTCTTGAGGTGGAGCATGTCCAACAATTCCAGGTTAGACATGGCCTTGTATGTCAGGCAGAGATTGCCTCTGAGTAGGTGGTAAGCAACTCAGTAGAGCTGGAGTTTCTTTAGTCGAGCTGCATAGGGCATCTGTTTGAGGCCCATGATCCTCTTGGTGAGGTATTTTTGAGGTCTCCAGCTGTTGCAGGTGTCGGGTAAGGTACATCCCAAATGGGGCATTGTACTCAATTATGGGCCTGATGAGTGATGAGTAGAGGGACACAATGACCTCTCTTGATCTAGATGTGAACCCTTTTGTGATTAGGTGAGCTATACAGAAGGTTTTTCTAACCACTTTGGCAATGTGATTGTCAAAGGAGAGGTTACTATCTACTTGGGTCCCCAGATCCCTAATTACTTCTTCCGTACTTAGTGGATTACCTCCTATGTGGTAGTTTATGGGCACTTTGTTTTTTCCCAAAAGGGATGACTATGCACTTTTTGGCATTTAGCTTGAGGCCATGGTTCTGACACCAGGTATCCATCTCCGAAAGGCCCTTCTGGAGGATGCTTGTGTCAGCTGGTGAGTCGATTATGGCTCCTAGTTTGCAATCATCTGCGAACTTGGTAAGCCACAGTCCTCCCGTGTTTGCCTGTACCTCAGAGAAGTACATACCGAACAAGAGCGGTCCCAGGACTGAGCCCTGTGGGACACCACTTGTAACCGGTTTAGAGTCAGACATGGCACCCATGACTCTGACCATGTGAGTTCTATACCTGAGCCAGTTTGCAACCCATATTGTGATATATGGGTTAATATTTAAGCTGGTAAGCTTATTTATGATGCCAGAGTGGGGTATTGTGTCGAAGGCCTTTGCGAGGTGCAGGTAGGCTGTGTGGACTACCTTTCCCTCATCTATGGCTTTGGTTACTATTTCAAAGAAGTCAACTAGGTTTAAGAGGCAAGATCTGCCTTTAACAAAGCTGAATTGGGTAGGGTCCAGTGTTTGGAGGTTCCCAATTTCTTTGTTTATGAGATCCATGATGATGCGCTCCATAGCCTTGCAGACCAGGCTAGTCAGGCTTATAGGGTGATAGTTCCCGGGATCCGTTGTGGCGCCACCTTTGTGGAGCAGGATCACTGTTGCTTTACGCCATTCTTTGGGTACATAACCTGTGGTAAGGCTGAGTTGGAACAGTGAATTTATGTGAGGGTTTAATTCATTTTGGAGCTCATGTTAGACGCAGCCCAGGATACCATCCGGTCCCATTGATGCTGTGTTTTTTACTTTGGAGAGGGCTGCTTTCACCTGTGTGTCTGTGATGTCTGGGGGAATGCATTCTTCTGAGATAGACACTGGCCCTTTTGGGGGGGAAGGGGGGGTAACGTTTGCACTGATCCTGTCCGCCAGGATGTTGGCAATGTCAGTGGGTTCAGTGTATTTTGTGCCATTTTGCACCAGCTTAGAGCAGATCTAAGAGTTGCCACCCAGATTCTTGATGTAGCTAAAGAATGCCTTCTGATTATCTTTACAGTCTTTGGCGATTTTTCTTTCAAAGCTAGCCTTTGATGATTTTATGAGGGATTGAAGTTTCTTGCTAGTACTGATCAGGGATGCCTTCCCTTTTTGGGATTTTGCCTTATCATGCAATAGTTTCCTCCTTCTGTTGTATAGCTTATTTATGGCCGGGGTCCACCAGACTGGTCTCCTATTTTTGGAGGAGTGAGTCTTGGTTTTACTTGGGATGGCACGATCCATGCATTCCTGTAGGTGCTCATAGAGTGCATTTGTAAAGGATTCTGCGGTTTGGATAGCATTTTTCAATTAGCCTGGGGGCTTTGAAACATTCCACCTTGGTCTTGAGAAGTGTGAAGTTTGCTTTTTAGAAATTTTTCACAGTGGTTTCCTTGGCTGGGGGTGGGGTCGGGATGTGGATGTCCATTGTGATTAGTTTATGGTCTGATCTTACCAAGGAGGGGTTTACCTTTGGTGTGGAACATTGAGCCCCCATGTTGGTGATGACCAAGTCCGATATGTTGTCCCCTCTTGTGGGAGTAGTGACCAGTTGTTCCATGGCATTTGAGTTTATAAACTCCAAGAACCATTGGGCGAAAGAGTTGGGACTTGAGTAGTTTTTGCCAGTCAATGTTTTGGTAGTTGAAATCCCCCAATATCATTGTGTTAGGTGAGACCTTCATATTCTCCAGTGTTCTCAGGAATGCTGAGTGGGGATCCTGAGACAAGATGGGTGATCTGTAGCAGGTTACAAACTGAAAAGCCGTTTTCCAAACTGTTAGTTGCACATGAATGGTTTCCGCTGCTTTATGCAGTGCCACTAACCTGGAGGTGTGTGTATCCTTGATGAAAATGGATACTCCCCTATCTTTAGTATTTCGGTCCGAGTTCCGGGGCCAAAAAGAATGGTATGAGTTGAATCCTGGTAGTGCTGGGGTGCTTTCTGGGGCCTTGAACCAGGTTTCTGTTACTGCACAGATATCGATTTTCTCCATACTGAGGAGTGCCTTGAGTGCATGCATCTTGAGGTTTAGACTTCTGGCATTGAGTAGCATTACCCTTAGTTTTTTGTTTCTGGTATTGTCTATGGAGGTGGGTTTGTCTTTTGAACCTTGCCTAAAAAAGGCACTATGGGGGTGGCAAGAGCCTTAGCCAGTATTCAAAAGCATAAGAGTGACAGGTGCAAGCCGTCCCTGGCGAAGCAAAGTGGCTTGTCGAGCATGTCATCCCAGGCTGACAGACACTGGATCCCCTTTGAATGACACCAATAGCTTAGCCAATTGTTAAAATTGATCATTTTGTCTTTATACTGTAGCATCATTCTTAGTGAGGGCAAGATGCTACTCAGGGTCAGGGTCATACCTGCCTGGGCTACATGATCAGAGATCTCCTCTATGTCTCTTTTCATGTAGTCCAGGGAGGTACGTCTCAGGTCATTCACACCAACATGGACAATGACAGAGTCATATTTGTACCTGCTGTGGAGTGACCTGAGTGTTTGTGTTATGTGGCGGATCCTAGCACCCGACAGGCAGCTTACAGTGACCTTCTCCTTGTCAGTCTGGCGAGTGGGATGTCAGTGTGCCTGACAATAGAGTCTCCAATTACTAGTGTATTAGATGTGTTATTTAGCCTTAGGGGCTGCGACTGCATGGCACACTGACTTTGTGAAGTATGTGATACGTGAAAGTCGTTGTGGAGTAGTGGTTGCTTGAATGTCTGCTTTGGAGGTCTCTCTTGCTTTGGCAGATTTATATTTAGAGCCTCCGAGTATGTTTTTGTGAGTTTATGTGTCTTGTTTGCTGGTGCGATTGGTCTATGTGAGACTGGTTATGTGGTGCGAGTGGTTTCCTTCTCCTCCTGACTGACTGTGCCAGTCTTGGGTTGAGAGAGCTTGGCCTCCAGTTTGGCTGTATAGTTGCATCTCTCACATCTATTTGAGTTTGTTGGAAGGAGGAGAGGGTTGTCTGTGTACATAAGGCAATTGTAACATTGCCTTAAGATTCCCAGATTCACCAGCTGGACTGGAGAGTATACCTAAAACTGCACTTTGGACATGCCTGGATGGTTTAAAGAACTGATTTATTGATTGTCCAGAATGGACGAATAGGGAGCCTTGTACTTCTGGATAGTATAAGGGGGTGTGGTGCTAAAGTTTGTTAGTGTTTACTGAGAAATTTGAGCAAGTGGTGGGCTTTAGAATGAAGGTTGAGTGCTTATTTTAAGAGTTTGACTAGTTCTAAGGGAAAAAATTGAAGAGCAGACTTTGTGCAGCTGGGAATAGTTTAAAACTGCTTAAACGGTGCTGTGCGACATTGCGCGACGTTGTGCAATGCACAAAATTGTGCAAATGCGGGTTTTAAGGCAGGGAACTTGAGATGGGAATAAATCCAAAATGGCCAATAAGCTACTAGTTGCTGGGCTGAGACCACTCCTCCAGGGACAGATAGGCTGCTCACAGCTCCCCACTCTCACTGGTGAACAGAGAAGCTTCCTCCTATCCAAGTAAGGATATGGGTAACACAGGAACTTATACCACAGCCCAGAATTGAGCAAAACCTGAAATCTGGACTACTCTAGTTCAGAAAAGGCGGGAAACAAGGATTTTTTTGTTTTGTTTTTCTTTTTTCAACAGAACTACAGTAACTTAACAGAAAAACACTGTAAATGCTTTAAACAGGCTAGCGCACTTGAGTGTGTAGCCTACAACAGTTAAACAACACAAAAAAGATTTAAAGAAGTGATAGGTTCATAGGTAGGTACTAGGCTATCTGCCCGAAGGCATTTATAAGCCTAGCCAGAGTGTGTCGGCTTTTGCCGACCCATTGATTAATTAACTGAGCCTCTGTCAAGCAGAGCCAATGAAGTGATCTCAGGGGTTTATTTTCTGTTATCCATCCACTCGTCAAGGCTTTTCTTGAAGAATATTAGTGAGGGGCTCTGCCTAATGTAGTTAGGAATTTTGTTCCAAAGCATGGGGAGTCTCTGTGACATGAATCTATCCCTCCAGCATGTTCTATTTATTGTTGTGGTGAGGTTTAGCTCACTAGAGCTCGTGGCTCGCAGTGACTTGGATTTCTTTAGGTGGAGCATGTCCATCAGTTCCGAGTTGGACATGGCTTTGTAAGTCAGGCAGAGATCACCTCTGAGTAAGCGATATGCCACTGAGTACAGCCAGAGTTTTTTCAGTCGGGCTGCATAGGACATATGTTTGAGGCCAGTAATCTTCTTGGTGAGTTGCTTTAGTGGTCTTTCCAGCTGTTGGAAGTGTCTTGTGAGGTACATCCCAAATGGGGCATTGTACTCTATGATGGGTCTGATGAGTGATGAGTAGAGGGGCACTATAACCTCTTTATTTCTAGATGCAAATCCCTTAGTAATTAGATGGGCCACATAGAAGGATTTCCTAACTACTTTGGCAGTATGATTATCAAAGGAGAGATTACTATCTACCTGGGTCCCCAGATCTCTTATTACCTCTTCTGTATTAATGGGGTTGCCGCCTATATGGTAATTTGTGGGTGTTTTGTTTTTCCCAAACGGGATGACTATGCATTTTTTGGCATTTAGCTTGAGGCCATGCCTTTGACACCAGGTGTCTGTCTCAGTAAGGCCTTTTTGAAGGATGTCCATGTCAGCTGGAGAGTCTATTATGTCTCCCAGTTTGCAGTCAACGGTGAACATGGTTAGCCATAGTCCTCCTTTGTTTGCCTGTACTTCTGAGAAATATATGCCTAATAGTAGGAGTCCCAGAACCGAGCCTTGCGGGACATCACTTGTGACTGGTTTAGAGTCAGACCTGGAGCCCGCTATTCTTACTGTGTGAGTTCTGACTGTAAGCCAGTTGCCAACCCATCTTGTGATGTAGGGGTTTATGTTCAGGCTGGTGAGTTTTTCTATAATACCCGAGTGAAGAATGATGTGGAACGCCTTGGCGAGATCAAGGTAGGCTGTGTGAACCACCTTTCCCTTGTCTGTGGCCTGTGTGACTGCCTCGAAGAAGTCAACCAGGTTTAGTAGGCATTATCTGCCCTTAACAAAGCTGAACTGGGTTGGGTCAAGTGTTTGGAGGTTCCCAATGTCTTTGTTAATGAGTTCCACGATGATGCGCTCCATAGCCTTGCAGACCAAGCTAGTCAGGCTTATGGGGCGATAGTTATCAGGGTCAGTTGTGGCCCCTCCTTTGTGGAGCGGAATAACCACTGCTGTGTACCATTCTATGGGCACGTAGCCTGTGTAGAGGCTGAGGTTGTACAGCGTGTTTAGGTGGGGGGGTTAGTTAGTTCTGTAGTTCGTGCAAGATGCAGCTTGGAACACCATCTGGCCCCACTAATGCTGTGTTTTTAGCTTTTGAAAGGGCTGTTTTTACCTGTGCTTCTGTGATTTCTGGGACACTACACTTTTCCGGTATTGTTGTGGGCCCTTTTGAAGGTGAGAGGGAGGTGAAGTTTGCAATGAATCTATCTGCCAGAATGTTGGCAATATCAGTAGGTTCAGTATATTTTGCGCTATTTTGCACTAGCTCAGAGCATATCTGTGAGTTGCCACTTAGATTCTTGACATAGCTAAAGAAGGCTTTGTGGTTATCTTTAGAATCCTTGGCTATTTTTCTTTTGAAGTTAGCCTTGGATGATTTTATGAGGGACCTTAGTTTCTTACTGATACTGATCAGGGCTGTCTTTCCTTCTTGATATTTGCTTTTTTTCTGAACTAGTTTCCTCCTTCTATTGTATAGCCTGTTTATTGCAGGGGTCCACCAAACTGGTTTCCTTCTCTTAGGGGAGTGAGTCTTGGTCTTGCTAGGGATGGCATGATCCATGCATCCTTGTAGGTGTTCATAGAGTGCAATTGTAAAGGATTCTGCATATTGGGCAGTGTTATCCTTTAGCGTGGGGCTGTGAAACTTACCACCTCTGCCTTAAGTAAGGTGAAGTTTGCTTTAGAAAAGTTTTTCACTGTGGTTTCCTTGGTTGGGGGTGGTGGTGGGGTGTGGACATCCAGGGTGATTAGTTTATGGTTTGATCTAACCAGTGATGGGTTGACCTCCTGTACGGAACATCTATCGCCCATGTTGGTGATGACCAGGTCCAATATGTTGTGGCCTCTGGTAGGGGACTTTATCAGCTGATCCAGGGCATTTGATTTGATAAATTCCAGGAAGCGCTGAGCCTGGGAGTTTGTGCTCAAGTAGTTTTCCAAGTTAATGGTAGGGTAATTGAAATTGCCTAATATCAGGGTGTTCGGTAGTACCTTCATGTTTCCCAGTGTCTCCAGAAAGGTGGAGTGGTGATCCTTGGTCATGGAGGGTGATCTGTAGCAGGCCACAATTTGCATTGCAGATTTGCCCAATGTTAGTTGCACATGGATGATCTCAGAGGTATCATGCTGCGCCACTAACCTGGAGGTGTGGGTTTCCTTGATGAATATGGATACACCCCTTCCTTTTGTGTTTTGGTCTGTGTTCTGTGGCCGAAATGTGTGGTATGAGTTGTAGCCCAGTAGTGCTGGAGTGCTCTCTGGAGCCTTGAACCATGTTTCAGTTACTGCACAGATGTCGATGTTCTCCATACTTAGGAGTGCTTAGAGCACATGCATTCTGAGATTTAAACTCCTGGCATTGAGTAGCATAACCCTCATTTTTTTTACTTGTGCTATGTACGGTGGTGGGTTTGAATTTTGAGCCTTGCCTAAAAAAGGCACTACTGGGGGCAGTAAGAACCTTGGCCAATATTCGAAAGCCAAGGGGTGACAGGTGCAAGCCGTCTCTTGCGAAGCAACGCGGCTTGTCGAGCAGACACTGGATCCCCTTTGAATGACACCAGAAGCTTTGCCAGTTGTTGAAATTGATCATTTTTTCTTCATACTGAGATATCATTCTTGGTGAGGGCAGGATGCTACTCAGGGTCAGGGTCATACCCGTCTGGGCTACATGATCAGAGAGCTCTTCCATAACTCTTTTCATGTAGTCCAGGGAGGTACGTCTCAGGTCATTCACACCAACATGAACAATGACAGAGTCATATTTGTACTTGTTCTGGAGTGAACTGAGCACTTGTGTTATGCGGCAGATTCTGGCTCCCGATAAGCAGCTAACAGTAACCTTCTCCTTGTCCAGCCTAGTGAGTGGGGCATCAGTGTGCCTGACTATTGAGTCACCTATTACTAGTGTGTTAGGTATGTTATTTTGCCTTAAGGGCTGTGATTGTGCGGCACATTGAGTTTGTGTTTTATGTGTTGTCTGGTTTGTGACAGGAGGTGCAGGTTTTGTGGGTGCCTGCTTTGGAGCTCTCTGATGCTTTTGCAGGTTTTTATTTAGAGCCAAGTATAATTTTGTGTATTTATGTGTATTTTTTGCCACTGCTGGTTTAGTAGGTCTGTGTGAGGCTGGAAATGTGGCGCAAGTGTTAACCTTCTCCTCATGACTGTCTGTTCCAGTCTTGGGTGGAGAGACCTTAGCCTCCAGTTTGGCTGTATAACTGCATCTCTCGCATATGTTAGTGTTTTGTGGTAGGAGGAGAGGGCTGTCTGTGTACATGAGGCAGTTGTAACATTGCCTCAGGATACTCAGATTCACCAGCTGGACTGCAGAGTACACCTGAAGTTGCCCTTTGATCATGCCTGAATAGTAGGGTGAGCTGCTTAGTCACTTGGTTGGTGAGGGGTGGATAAAGAGCCTTGCCCTGCTTGGCAGTCAAGTGTCGGGGTATATTAGTGCTTACTCTTAGGTTTGAGCAAGTGCTGGACTGTAGGATGCTTTTTGAGTGCTTAGGTTGAGAGTTAGACTAGTTTCAAGTGAAAAACTGAAGAGGAGACTTAGTGGAGCTGGGAATAATTTAACCCTAGCTAACCAGTGTAAACACGGTTTTTAAAGTACTAACTTCTGGGCTGGAACCACTCCTCCAGGGACAGATGGCTGCTCAAAGTTCCTCTCTCTCACAGGTGAACAGAGAAACTTCCCTCTATCCAAGTAAGGTATGGGCAACTCAGAAACTTGTAACACAGCCCTGAATTCAGCTATAGCCTGAAAACTGGACTATACTAGCTTAGAAAGGGGGGAAACAAGAATTTTTTTTTTGAAAAGATAAGGCAAAAACAGTAAAAAGTACACTTAAAACAGCTTTAAATGACTACAAGCGATCAGAAAAGGCTATCACACTTTAGTATATAGCCTACAACAGTTAAACAATTTATTTAAACAAAAAACAACTTTTTAAAAGTGCAGGCAGTCAAATAAATAGAATATGTGAAAAACACAAGTTTTTAAATCACAATAAGTGCTGGAAAAATCAGCATTTAGGCAGAAAACAGTTAAGTACAGCAAGAAAATACAGAAAACTGATACTCAATCACTCCAAAGTCTCTCTTTTAATCTAGAAGGCTTATATCAGTTTAAGGCTTTCTAGTGCTTTCCAGTAGGTTAGTTACAGGAAAGATGGGAAACAAGCGCAAATGTGGTCTTTTAAACCAGAAAGTTGAAAGAGATGGACTTCTCGAATGATCAATAAACTACAATTCCTGGGCCAAGAACCACTCCTCTTGTGGTAGACAGGCTACCTAGTACTTACCACTCCCACTGATAAGCTAGAAGGCTGCACTCCAACACAAAAGCTTGGGGGACTCAGAAGCTTACAAACAGTCCTGGATACAGCAAATCTGTACCTGGACTAGACTAGTTACGGGAAAGGTGGGGATCAAGCTCAAACACGGGCTTTAAAACCAGAAAGTTGAGAGAGATGGAAAAAACTGTCCAAACGGCCAATAAACTACAATTTCTGGGCCAGAACCACTCCTCTTGTGGTAGATAGGCTACCTAGTGCTTATCACTCCCACTGATAAGCTAGAAGGCTTCCCTCCAACACAGAAAGGTTTGCGGGGCTCAGAAGCTTACCAATAGTCCTGGATACAGCAACTCTATATTTGGACTAGGCTAGTAACAGGAAAGGTGGGAAACAGCGCAAGTGCAGCTTTTAAACCAAAAAGTTGAAAGAGATGGGAAAAAAATTGGCCAAACAGCCAGTAGCTACAATTTCTGGGCCAGGAACCACTCCTCTTGTGATAGATAGGCTACCTAATGCTTACCACTCCCACTGATAAGCTAGAAGGCTTCCCTCCAACACAGAAAGGCTTGGGGGGGGGGGGGCTCAGAAGCTTACAAAGAGTCCTGGATACAACAAATCTGTACCTGGACTAGACTAGTTACAGGAAAGGTGGGGAACAAGTGCAAACGCAAGCTTTTAAGCCAGCAAGTTGAAAGAGATAGAAAACTGCCTAAATGGCCAATAAACTACAATTTATGGGCCAGAACCCACTCTTCCGGTGGTAGATAGTCTACCTGATGCTTACCACTCCCACTGATAAGCTAGAAGGCTTCCTCCCAACACAGAAAGGCTTGGGGGAGCTCAGAAGCTTACAAAGAGTTCTGGATACAGAAAATCTGTACCTGGACTAGACTAGTAACAGGAAAGGCAGGAAACAAGCACAAACACAGCCTTTTGAATCAGAAGGTTGAAAGAGATGGAAGAGCTTCCCAAACGGCCAATAAACTATAATTTATGGGCCAGAAACCTCTCCTCCTGTAGTAGATAGGCTACCTAGTGCTTACCACTCCCACTGATAAGCTAGAAGGCTTCCCTCCAACACAGAAAGGCTTGGGGGGCTCAGGAGCTTACAAACAGTTCTGGATACAGCAAGTCTGTACTGGGACTAGACAAGTTACAGGAAAGGCAGGAAACAAGCTAGGAATTATTTTTTTTTTTTACAGAAAAGCAGCTAAAACAGCAGTAAATACAGTTCAAATGCAGTGCAGACTACCACATGTGTATCAATATTACGGTAAATACAGTTTAATTAAATGCAATTAAATTAACAAATGACTAAAAAACAAGTGCAGAAGGCATTAAATTAGAAGGCTACTAACAAGCAGTAATAAGTGTAGAGTAAGAACAAAGTACAGTTGTGTACACTTACCATAAATGTAGATGTTCGAGTGTCTTCACTGTTTCAGTCATGACTGTAGGGTTCTCCCCTGCTGGCAGGTAGTCCTCGGTCGGCCAGAATCCCAAAGTCTGGGTCCGGCGTCGGCTGCTCAGCCATGCTCCCTGACGTCAGAGCACCAGGAGTACAAAGCTGACAGCCAACGCCATGTTCTCCAGTTTTTGTTGCCCCAGATGTCAGGTGTTCCAAAATGAGTAAGATTCCATACCCTTTGCAAATACACCTCAGAAGAAGGGTGAAGAAGGGAACCACACAAAAGAAAAAATAAGAGGGGACAGGATGGAGGGTAACCCAGACTGCAACAGTGAAGACACTCGAACATCTACATTTATGGTAAGTGTACACAACTGTACTATGTTCATAGTGTTTCACTGTTGAGTCATGACTGTAGGGTTTAATCCCAAAGCAGAATAAAAGGGAGGTGGTCATAAAGTAGAGGGGGTGGCTAAAAGGCCCTGCAAGACTGCAGAAGCAAAGCCTGCCCTAGACTTAGAGTAGAGAGGTAGATTGTAGTGCTTAGAAAAAGTATGCACTGAACTCCATGTTGCAGCTTCCAAAATGTCCTTGGTAGGAACCCCCCTGAGGAAGGCAGCTGAAGTGGCAGCAGCTCTGGTAGAGTGAGTCCTTATACTCCCTGGGATTTGCTTTCCATGGTGTGAATAACAAAATCTGATTCCATGAGCAATCCATTTTGAAATGGTCTGTTTTGAAATGGCTTTTCCTTGGGAACTTGAAGCATAAGAAACAAACAATTGTTCTGATTTCCTGATGTCCTTGGTTCTGTCCAGGTAAAAATGTAGTTGTCTGTGTACATCCAAGGAATGCAAGATCCTTACCCCCTTATTTTGAGGACTGGGGAAAAAAGTTGGCAAGTGAATAGTTTGATTTAAAGCCACTTTGGAAACCACCTTAGGCATGAAAGTAGGATTAGTCCTTAAAGACACCCTGTCTTGATGAAAAATAATATAAGGTTCCACAGCCATGAGAGCTTGCAACTCCGAAACTCTCCTGGCAGAGGTCAGAGCTAACAGGATGGCTGTCTTCCAAGATAAAAACTTGATGTCAGATGTGGCAGCAGGCTCAAAAGGAGGTAAGGTGAGTTTTTCCAGAACATAGTTGAGATCCCAGGCAGGAATGGGTGGAGATCTGGGGGGCCTTAGGTTCTTAGCTCCTCTGAGAAACTGTCTCATGAGCTAGTGGGAAAAGATTGGAGGGTCTGTATTATAATGAGCAGAAATAGCAGAGGCATGTATCTTTATGGAAGAAAAAGAGAGACCCTTATGTAAGAGGTCTGTCAGGTAAAGTAAAATCAGAGGAATGTCAGGAATAAGAGGATCCGAATCCTGAGCCTGCATCCAGGAGCAAAATCTTTTCCATTTTCCTGCATAAGATTTTCTAGTGCTAGGCCATCTGGCTTCTAAAATGACATCCATAACCTGCTTGGGTAGGAGAGAAAGAATCATAGACCCTGGATTAACTAGGCCGCCAGGCTGAGGGTTTTGACATGGGAGTGCAGAACCTGACCCTGGTGTTGGGACAGAAGGTTCGGAGTCTGTGGTAAAACCCACAGGGGCTCCAGAGAAAGGTTTTTCAGTGTTGGGTACCAAAACTGTCAAGGCCAATTTGGGGCCAGCAAAATTATCATCTTGGGCTTGTCCTGTTTGATCTTTAATAACACCTGTGGAAGAAGAGGTAGAGGTGGGAAGGCATACCCTGAGAGGTTTCTCCAACTGAATGATAGTGCATCCACTTTCCAAGCTAGTTCATGGAATATCCTGGTGCAAAAAATCTGTAGTTGATGATTGAGGTGGGATGCAAAGAGGTCTATGTGAGGACATCCGCAGACTGCTGTAATCATCTTGAATATTTCGGTGTCCAGCATCCATTCGTGTGGGTCCGACAGGTTTCTGCTCAGACTGTCTGCCAGGAAGTTTTGTTTCCCTGGTAGAAACTGAGCTTGAAGTTCCAATTTGCAAGCTAGAGCTGTGTTCCATAGATTCATGGCTAGTCTGCAAAGGGGATAGGAATGTGATCCCCCTTGCTTGTTTATGTACCACATAACTGTGGTGTTGTCTGTCCGTACCAGTAGTTGTCCTGGTTGTAGAAGATTCCTGAAGGCTAATAGAACATTCTGAATGGCTAGCATTTCCTTTAAATTGATATGCAGGTGCTTCTGAACCTTTGTCCAAAGGCCCTGCAGACAGTTGCCCTGGAAATGGGCTCCCCATGCATAATCTGAGGCGTCCGTGGTTAGTATCTGACTGGCTGGAGGCAGACTGAAGGGTTTCCCTTTGTTTAGAGTACATGCCTTGGACCACCAAAGGAATTCCTTTTGAAGACAAGGCAGGACAGTGATCTGTATGTCTAAACTGTGGCAATGCTGAGACCATACACTTTTTAGGTACCACTGTATTTTCCTCATATGTAGTCTTGCATATGGTACGAGAAAGATGAAGGAGGCCATGTAACCCAAAGCCTGCAGGAATTTCCTTGCAGATAGCCGAGTTAATGTTGCCAAGGTTTTGAAAGTTGAAGCCAGCTGTAATTGTTTTTCGTATGTCAGAAATGCCATCTGGGTTGTTGTGTTTAGAAGAGCACCCAGAAAAGTTATATGTTGCGAGGGTGTCAAATTTGACTTTTTTATGTTTACAGTGAATCCCAGGAACTTGAGAAGTTTCTGAACAAATTCTAGATGCTGGAGTAAGACATCCTTGCTGTCTGCCTGAATAAGACAATCGTCCAGATAAGGGTAAATTTGAATTCCCTTGAGTCTGCAAAAAGCTACTACTGGAGCCAGGCACTTGGTGAAGACCCTGGGTGCAGTAGACAATCCAAAGGGTAGCGCAGAGAATTGATAATGCCTCGATCCGGCCTTGAACCTGAGGTATTTTCTGCACTCCTGCCTGATGGGAATGTGTAAATAAGCCTCCTTGAAATCCAAAGTTACCATCCATGCATTTTTGGTCAGCATTGGGAGTAGCTGCTGTAGAGTAAGCATCTTGAATTTTGGTATTTCGAG
Source organism: Protopterus annectens (assembly GCF_019279795.1). Taxonomy (NCBI): domain Eukaryota; kingdom Metazoa; phylum Chordata; order Ceratodontiformes; family Protopteridae; genus Protopterus; species Protopterus annectens. Next base: position 721,286,248 of record NC_056751.1, on the reverse strand, counting down.
AAAAGTGTTTAAGAATGACAGATCCAGAATGGGTCTCCATGAATTTTGCTTTCTGGGGACTAGAAAGAGCCTTGAGTAAAAACCTTGTCCCATTTCTGAAAGTAGAACTAGTTCTATGGCTTTCATAGCCAAGAGGGCTTCCACCTGGTTTAAGGCCTCTAACCATTGATGTTTTGGTAGATCTGGCCATCCGCTTGGTCTTAGTAGGGTATGAAAATGGAATTTGTAACCTCTTGAAACCACATACAGAACCCACTTGTCTTGGGTTATATGAGTCCAATTTAGGTGAAAAAGAGAAAGTTTTCCTCCGAGAGGGGCTTCCAGACAAGAAGTTCCTGCAGCCCAACAGAGGGAGTCATTGAGCCTGTTTTCTATGAGCTTGCGGCCTGTCCTCTCCTCCCCTAGGGGTGGAAGCAGTCCACTGTCTTGGTCTATAAGAGGCTTGCGTTTGAGGCCTTCCTCGGGAGCATCTGTATCTACCCCACTGAGGCCTGTCTGAATTTGGAAAGGACCAATTTTTTGTAGGCCAATTCCTACTAAATCTGGGTGGCTGTACTTGTAAGAAATCCTTAACCATTTGCATGGATTTTGCCTTGTCCTCCATCTTCTTTATCACCTCTTCAGCCTTAGATCCAAACAAAACATTATGCTGAACAGGAGCATCCAATAACTTGGCTTTTACTTGATCTGGCAAGTTTTGTTCCTTTAACCAAGCATGCCTTCTAATGACTGTACCAGAGGCAGCAGCCCTACAAGAAGCCTCCAAGGCATCAAATCCACAGTGTAAACCATGCTTCCCAACTTGTTCAGTGGCATGCATTAAGTCATGTAATTCCTTATCATCTGCACAGGTGGAAATGGAAGTTAGCTTTTGTTTCAAAACAGACAGAAGGAATTGCTGGTATTTCAGCATATGAAATTGACAGTTTAAAGCCCTAATAGATAAAGTAGCTGAAGTGTACACTTTTTTGCCCCATCTTTCTAAAGATCTGGAATCCTTCTCAGTGGGAATGGGTTTTTTTAGCAGAAGCGGCCTTAACTCCCTTAGGACCCGGAGAAATGGTTTCAGGATCAGCAGTAGGGTTCTTGTATAAAAACTGGTGGGAATCAGGAACCCTATAATATCTTTCTGGCTTAACAGGAGCTGGAGGAAAAGAGTCAGTAGTTAAGTTAGCCTCCGAAAAAGCATCATCCACAATATCCAAAATAGGAGGAATAGCCAGGGGTCTATGTTGGGGAAGAAGAAGAAAATCCCTTAGTCTTTTCTTAGATTCCGAGTACTCCTGTCCTTCCCAGTGGAAATGTTCCCTCATTTCATGCAAAGTTACCGCAAAAGAGAAATCCTCAGGGGGAGAAGCTGAAGGAATGGATTCCTCAGCATCAGAATCCTCATAAGGAGGGAAAGAGGGAAATAATATTCTTGGTCAGAAGAAGAAACTGAAGAAACAGAAGCCTGATCAGAGGAGTCATAATACACTTCCTGCCTTGGCCTTTTATCTGGAGGGGGATGTGAACCCCTAATCATAGTAAGTAAGTCCTCCACCATCTTAAGTAACTGTTTCTGAGACTTAGGTGCCGGATCAGAAGAGGCCTGGGCTGCAGTCTTTGATTTGGAAGGAGTCTTTGCCTTTGTCTTTGGCTTTGCCTTTATTAGAAGCTGAGTAGGCCTGAAAACCCCTTCGGAAGCCGGTACCTGCACAGTGGCTCCGGACCCATCCGAAGGAGCATTGTCCGAAGGTCCTGCAACAGAAATATTCATAGGCCTAGTTGGCTCCTCGTGGGAGTCCATTTCGGCCATTGGTTCTGAAATGGCCAATGACAGGGGCTGCAAAAGCGCCTCACTGACGACGGCCGAACCTGAAGCTGGCTCTGCTTGTACAACATCGTCTGATTTGGACCCTGGAGGCCTGTCTTTATCCTTGCGTCGTTTGTGAACTCCGGTAGCCGGAACCGTATCCGATGACATTTTATAATTAAAACGCCTACCGAAGTAATGAAATGCAAAATCGTACCTTCGTTTAATCGTACTTTGATTGAATCCAGCACAAAACCGACAACTAGCTACATCGTGGTCAGGGCCTAAGCAAGGAATACAGTAAGAATGAAAATCCTTATGAGGTATTTGCTTCCCACATGAAATACAATTATTAACTTTTTCTGACATCGGACTGGAGCAAGAAAAAAGTTTCCCCAATGGGGTACTTAGTTTTGAGTAGGAGAAGAAAGTCTTCGGACTGAAGTACGTTTATAAAAAATTGTCAGGAGTCAGCCGACCGGCATTTGCGAACTGCTATCACCGCACGGCAAGAAAGACTGGAGAACATGGCATCGGCTGTCAGCTTTGTACTCCTGGCACTCTGACGTCAGGGAGCATGGCTGAGCAGTCATGACTGCAACACTGAAACACGATGAACATCTGAACAGATAACAGCACGCAGTACAGCAACTAAGACAGTTACAGAAAGAGCAGCTGAATATATATATATATATACACACACACACACACACACACACACACACACACACACACACACACACACACACATATATATATAAATATATATGTATTTTTATTTATTTATTTTTGGGAGGGAACACAGTAGGATTAAGAGGGGTTGTCCTTCTCAAATGCTATCTTTGTACACAGTAGGAGAACCTAAAATCAGAATATGATCTCACTGCACTCAGTTGAGTGAGCAAATGAGATATGCCCAGAAGGAGTATCCAAATAGAAACTTACAAGAGGGGTGGGCAGTTTCAATGCCACTAAGATTAACACCAACACAAGAACAGGGTGGGTGGGAAAACACAGTGGAGACAACAAGAGACAGAAACAATACATCACCACTATAAATAATAGGCAAGTGAATAAATACAGCACCGTGCAAATTAAATTGCAAAAAGTGTACTTATCAGTTTGCAATAGATTCCAATTCTGCATCTCACAGCAAATCTATCAGCTTTCCAGCAGTTCACAGAAATGCAGTCTGTATTGGAATTACAGCAATGAGATACACCTCAGGCAATGACTAACAGCTAGGATGTGGGCTGACTCAACAACCCCCTCCCTGAAATTAGCTTGAGCTACCCTGAGAAAAAAACACAGTGGACACAACAAGAGACAGAAATAATACAGCACCACTATAAATAATGGGCAAGTGTATAAATACAGCACAGTGCAAATTAAGTTGAAAAAAGTGTACTTATCAGTTTGTAATAGATTTAAATTCTGCAGCTCACAGCAAATCTATCTGCCTTCCAGCAGTTCACAGAAATGCAGTCTGTACTGGAATTACAGCAATGAGATACACCTCAGGCAATGACTAACAGCTAGGATGTGGGCTGGCTCAACAACCCCCTCCCTGAAACTAGCTTGAGCTACCCAGAGGAAAAAACACAGTGGAGACAACAAGAGACAGAAACAATACAGCACCACTATAAATAATGGGCAAGTGTATAAATACAACACAGTGCAAATTAAGTTGAAAAAAGTGTACTTATCAGTTTGTAATAGATTCCAATTCTGTAGCTCACAGCAAATCTATGAGCTTTCCAGCAGTTCACAGAAATGCAGTCTGTACTGGAATTACAGCAATTCACCTCTAAAACACTCTTGACATACTGTTCCTTCAGGATAACACCTACCCCATTTCTCCTCCAATCCACATCATGGTAGAACAATTTGAACCCACTTCTAATACACCTGTACTAATCCCCTTCTATCTGGGCTCTTGCACACACAAAATATCACCCTTCCTTCTCTCCATCATATCAGCTAGCTCTCTCCCTTTACTACTCATACTGCCAAAATTCAAAGTTCTTACTCTCACTTTTACATTCCTAATGTTCCTCCTCTCCTCCTGCCTTTGGGCATGCCTTCCTCCTCCTCTTGTTCTCCTTCTCCTTTGGCCAAAAGTAGCCCAATTTCCACCAGCACCCTGTTGGCTAACGGTACTGGAGGCAGTCGTTGTTAACCCAGGCCTCGACCAATCCGGTATGGAAATCTCTATTGTTGTTCGCATATTGATCTGGCAAAAAGTTTACAGCGGATGCCCTTCCTGACAAAACTCTCCCTATTTATCTGGGCTTGGGACCGGCATGAAGAAATACACTGGCTTATGCATCCCTCAGTAGCTGGGATTTTTTAATGCTTATATTATTAATACAATTTATGTTAACTCTTCTTTTTCATTTCTTCTCTTCTGCTTACTAAATCCAATAAACTGTCATGAAACTTAATGAAATACTTAATGCCTTGCCATTTTTTCTTATTTTTTATATGACGTTGGCTTCACTGACTACCTGTGACTACTAAAACACAACTTAATTAGCATCGCTGGCTCATAAACATGCCTTCTATATGACGGCTCATCAGCTGAGCCTTTTCTTTCCCATTCCTTTACCTCAGTGGTCTGCTTCCTCATTTACCACATGCTTGGCTGAAGAGGCACTTCAACAAGGATTATTCTCCCTTCTTCCAAGCGTGTTAAAGTGCCCCACTCATTACTTTGCTTCCCTACTCCTCGTACTTGTGAGGAAAACTAAGCAGTCATCCAAAGTTTGAACTACTACAAGCTCTGATGTCATCTCACTGGCTAGTTTTAGTATAATATTTTACAGTTGAAACCGACTATAATGTGTCAGGTGATACCGAAGTCCTGAAATGCGTGTACTTGTTTCCAATAATCTTGTTACTCTCTCTTTTTTAACACTCATTTAACTATATATAATCTCTCTCTCTCTCTCTCTCTAGTCTTTCAGCTTTTCCTGGTTAGGGGTCGCCACAGCAGAACTCCCATCTGCTAATGATTGGCAGTGGATTCTTACGGTGCCGAGTTGTCAGCCCGACGGTCAACCTTCAAAGAAGGCATGCCTATTCATGCATGCACCTACCTGCATGTCTTTAATGTCACTCAACCACGGGGAGGACATGCAGACTACACACAGAAGGTGTTCCAGCCAAGAATTGAACGAGAGAACCTCTTGCTGTGAGGTGACAATGCTAACTGCTGCACCACCGTGGCGTAGATATAGATATACATATATATATATATATATATATATATATATATTTTTTTTTTTTAATAACATTATGTTATAGCTAACTGTCCCAAAACCTTTAGGATGAGAAGCTGCCATACCCCCCCAGACATTATTGCCATCATAATTTCATCAATACTCCTTATAAATTAATATAGATATATCTATTATCTTTCTAATTTTTTTAAATAAATTAAATAAACAGCTACCAGGCCTTCCTGGCCACTAATGGTGATTGGGTCCACAGACATTGCTTCTCACTTTATCAATTCACTGCTCATCATTGTTCCTTTTCATCCATTTTTCTCTTTCGGTAACTGATCACTACTTTGATGCCAGCTCCAATGAATGCACAAGTTAAATATGTTTACCTCCATGAGCATGATGCTGATTGGTTTCCCTGACAACCATATTGCTTACTGAGTAATGCTCATTTACGTCTGTTGACAGGGAGCCTTTTGGACAGTAATATTAGGACCAACATTAAAATACTTTATACAGCCATGTCATTGTTTACAAAAGAAAGAAAATAAATTACTGTTTATTTAACTAAATAACAATATCAGGCTCCAAAGAGAAGCTACTTTTATACTATAAGGAATGCAAATGTTTTTGCTTGTTGTTATGTTTTTTGTTCATTTAGAATTATTACTGTAAACAGTACAGTAATATAAAACTAAGATGCATCAATGCTTTAAAAGTAAATTTCATACATCCCCTACACACACATTGTGTACATTTTTGTGACTGTAGTACATATAATACTTACTATATAACTGTATGGAGATAATCAATAGGTATAATTTGCATTATTTGACCTTTTCAGCTGTTGGAAAGAATATACTACAAAAGTGTTGCTATAAATTTATTTCCAAATGAACAGTAATGTTTTCAAGTCTTAAAATATATAGATTTGACATATGAAGGTATACACATTGAATTTTTCAGCAGTGCATTAATAATCATGAATACAGCACAATACATATTTAGAACTGTAATATTTTTTCCTAAAGTGTCAAAATAAAGTGCTGTTATGAAGAACATGCTGAAGCTTAACACTGAGTAACATGAAATGAACATATTAAAATTTTCATCACTGACAGCATTGCAAAAGTTTTCCAGTGTAAGTCAAAGTCTGATGAAGTCTTGCCAGTCATCTCTGCATGCTCCAAGGATGGTAAAAGCTGCCTAGTGTTTTTAGTTTATGACAAGTCTTTTGCAAATTGCAGGCAACAACAATGTTGAAGTTCTCTTCTCTGAAAGCATTGCAAATGTTTTCTAAATTATGTTCGTTTTTGTTAAGGGGCTTCTAGTCATTTCTGTATGCTCCAAGAATGGCAAAAGCTGGTTAGTTTTGCAGTTAGTGGTTCCTTTACAATTAAATAGAAAAGGTGAAAGAAAATGTCATGAACAGCAATAAAAATATATTTTTAGAAAATATTGATTGGAACAATTTTGTTCAACTGATCTTGTAATTTGTACAAGGAAAAAAGGGCAGCAAATAACTTTCACACATACTGCTACATGTACATAGTAGATATAATTAGAGTTTTGTAAATATGTTGACAGACTTAATTACCGTTGTCTGATTATTACTTTCATTTCATAGCAGTTCGTTTGCAAGACTAAAGATACCTAGCCTTCAATATGTATTCCTAAAGCATAAAAAACTATGATAATTTATTACCTTTATCCTTTGAAGACTTTGTGGTTTTATTACTTTTTTTTTTTATATGTAGGTCTCACAAATGATAATTCCTGTGAAAGCGAAAAGGCAAATACAGCCACCAACAATAAGTCGGATCATGTCCCATATGTTAGGAGGAGCTAAAAATGAAAAACAAAAATCATAAACTGATATTAGAGTAGAAAATAACATTTGGAATGAAATGCAAAAAGTTATTGATAAGGGGTATACAGCTGAATAGAAACTGTTGAATAAAGTAATAGAAATACTCTGATTTACTTAATACAGCTTTCTTCACTTTTACCATATGTTAATACAGTAGACACTCTACTATAACTAATAGCAGCCAAATTCCTTAAACTTTTGAGTATTCATTATTATATCAATTAGAACTGATCCTTTTATAGCTGTCATTATCCTCTTGAATAATGGGTATGTCTCCATAAAGGTAAACAAAAATTAGGGTATTAAGAGTTTGTCATAGGTTCATAGGTGTTGGCTAGGCTAATGACCACAAGAAACTTTTTAATCCTAGCCATGCATCCCAAATCTCTAACAAGTTCTGATACCCTTGAAAAGTGTAAGCAAGAGCTTGGGAGATTAAACAGTTACAAGCAGGGGCCTGAGACATGAACCATTTACAGGTTGCCTGTGTCTATTAGACATAGGTGCTAAACGAGGAATTAATTCCCTATTCAGTTGCACTTGAATTGGGTTAGGGTCATCACTGGGATACATACCTGTCTCTCCACCAGGTACTTTTTATATCATAGGTAAGGTTGAAGTCTTGAGAATGGGTAATTCTGGTGCTCTTTGTTTTATGGATGCATCTGACAATGTCCTATCTCCCCTCAAAAGCCTGTAGGAGATAGAATACAGGGATAGGGCCTTGAGTCGATCTGCATAGGTCATTTTACTTCTACCCTGTATTATTTTAGTGAGGAACCTCTGTGGATGCTCCAGTTGTTGGATATGCCTGGTTAGTTACATGCCAAAGGGGGCATTGTTAGTGTGTGTTAAACTGCGAATAAAAGATTGAAATTAATTCTGCTGTAAATATGTTGAAAGATAAAGTATAAAATAAAAAAATGTACTTTAATGTAGGACTATAGCTTAGCAGTGTAAAATGGCATTCATGCTGTGTGACATAGCTCTGGCTGAAATAAGTGAAAAACAAGAAACATCTATTAATGGACACAATATATTTCCTGAAAGACACATTTTCCCAATATTAGCAGCAGAACAGTTTCATGTATTCTCACAGATGTTTCCTTTCAGACTCATGTGATAAAATCAGCAGAAAACAATTCTGAAAGGCAAATATTGTGTACATTCTCACACAAGCAGAAGTGCTTACAAGTAAATATTAAATGGTTTCATAGAAGGACAATAGAAAAGTTTAAAAACAGACATTACGTGATTTCCCACAAAAGCCAAAAAAGATACCACGAGGAAAACAGGATCTAAAGTGCGTGAGAAAAACAGTATAAGTATACTGTTAAAATTCAGCTATGTTAGAGGTATTGGTAGGAACACACTTGTTCCGAGGTATTGTATAGGAGAATGAAAAGTCATCTTCCATGCTGATCATAAAGTAAAACTTTGTACATCTATGTTACAAACTGACAGAAGGGTATGTGTCGTTTGTTATAAAAATAAGTTATTTATTAGTAACTGTGCTTACAGTAAAATAGTATTGTGCTGCAAAGTATATTTTCTCATCAGAGTGTAGCCTGCAAGACTCTGTATTAACAGCTGGCAAGACTTTGTGTCTTAAGAAGACTTTGGCACCAGCATGTTCCAGTACAACATGCAGCACCTTCCTTCAGAAATTTTTCAATGGTGACCCTAGCCTGTGTCCGAACACAGCGGGAGTGTGATGCCTTGTATAAGGTCACTCTAGTAAAAGCACAGTAACTAACATTTATGTTGAGTACTTCCATTTCCTACAGTTATTATAGTTTGCAGCAGTACAGTTCCTCAAACGTTTGAATCTGGAGTGAGACTGCAGTGCAGGAAAGTGAGCAGTGCCATAAATTCTCCAAGAAAGGTAAAAAAGCAAAGTTTCAAAACTGAAGCTGCCAGTTTTGTTTTACAAGCTTCATGAGTGACTACAGAGACTTTTTCAACCATCTACAGTAAGCAGCTTGGCCATCTGCCTCTCTGTTGGCTGGTAAGTAAACTTTTCTGTGTTACATACAGTATGGATGCCAGTAGAGGTGATTATAACAGTGTTGGTATACACAGCATATTAGCAAATGTAAAACCGTATTAGGGCAAGTCGATAGTAAGGCATTATGCAAATGGATTACAATATTTGACTGGTATCTCAAAGAAAAACATATGTGGTATGACAAATGTTTTTTGTGTAAATCATATGAAACTGCTTTCTGTGTACAATTTTACAAATATACAGTGCATGACATTAGCCTATAGAGACAAATATTTTAATGGTAAAGAACCAGAAAAAGTTAATATGCTTACATTACATTATATCCAGATGTTAGACAGTTATGTCCTGGCCCCATATGTAAAAGGTTTATTTCAGTGTTACAACAATAGTTAAATCGGTCATTGACAGAACCTCCAGTACATCTTGTTACAAAAGAATTTAATAGACTTCTAAAAGACAAAATGAGTTCAGGAAGTTTACACAATTTTTCAAAAGTGCATAAGAGTTTTAGATTCAGCAGAACAGGTTACTAAGAAATATCAGGCAGCCCATGCAGCATTACAGGAAACTCTTCAACAGCAGTTACAGGATAAATAAAATAAATTAGCTGAACTGACAGAGACTGACTTCCTGCATACAACAGCCAAGCTTAAAAAACATTGCAAAAGAGAAAGAAACTACAGCTCATCTGTACAAAAAGGCATATTTTACAATATGCTTGTATTTTGAAAATGGTTAAGCAAACATGTCAGGATCTTATGTATGGTCAAATCATTCCCATATGTTTTACTTTCATTCAGTTAAAGCAAGACATTTATCAGTACTACAGTAAAGTAGAGCATATGACTGCCATTCTCATAACATAGTCAAAAGGTAAGCAAAACAGTTCTAGTGCTTAAAAATCAAATGAGAGTAGTTAATAACAGTAAAGATTTAAAGTCACAAGACTAACATGCATGCATTTTATTTTCATCTAAAGTACATATATTTATAATGCACAAGAGAAAAGGCAGACACCAGCAAATATAAATAATGTAAATATAAATGTGTTAGTTAAGCCAATATCTATTTTTTTTACAATTTTTTTTTATAATTGTATAGTAACACCACACCAAACAGTTAAAGTTCTGATAGACAATTTTAAAAAGAAATACAATCACAGATGGTATTACTTAAGCAGTCTTTATAAAATGAATGACAGGGCAGTTAAAAATATGTAAGCTAATTGTAAAATAATGTCTATTTATGCAGTATAAATGCATAGTCATGCAAATCACAAATGCTTAGTATAATTCTAAGCGTTTTACAACTGCATTCTACTGTCAAGCTGCAAGTTTATTAACAGATGATTAAAGGAAAAATGCTAAAAGGGTTAACTATGGTCTGCAGACTCTAAAATGTGAGCTCAGACCTTCCCAGGCTAAATGAGTAGTTACAGGAAATGTTGGGCTGATAAGGTAAAAAAAAAAAAAAAAAACAAGACTGATTGCCAGACAAGTGGCTTGTGTTTTTCTAAAACATTATTGTTATTAAAAATTGTTAAGAGTTCACATGCAGCACTATTTGGTAATTGTAATAAAACATCACAATTGTGCATGCATGTCCGTGATAATCTGTTTGCAAGTAAATGTTAAAAGTAAAAAAACCTCAAGTACAGCCAGAAGATGGGCCATAGTATACATATAATTAAAATAAATTATGCAAGAGGGTACAAATACCTACTAGTAGTAGACAGCAAAGACAACAGAAAAAAAATATATTCTGTCATTAGGAATGGCCAAAAATTATCAAATCAGAAAAAGTTCCACAGTTTGTTAGTAACCTAACAAAGCAAATGTATTACCAAAGTGTTGGGTTGGTACACATTCTATTGTCATAGCATAAAGCAAATAAACAATACTACAGGAGGAGGGACACTCTATCAGTTTTACACTGACTGTGTGATCCATACTGCAGAAGGGTCTAAAATAGAGTTACAGGAAGAAAAAAAAATATCTCATTCCCTCTTAACAATGCACTTTTAGAGGGGAGGGGAAACATGTATTAGTGTATTATAAATACTGGTAACAGATTAAACCTGGCAGGCCAAGACATTTTACAAGTTTGCTAATAGCTATTATGCTAGTTATTATTGTATTGTTTAGTATTAAATTGTATTTACAACCTGCTAAACTATTTGAAAAATGAGCAATACTGGTCACCATCTTTTTATATGTTTTTGGCAAGACAATGTTGGTATGCAAAAAGCACCTGTTAAACTGTACAGCTATACAAGAGAGAGAGAGAGAGTAAAAATATATGAAAAATGAGCAATACTGGTCACCATCTTTTAATATGTTTTTGGCAAGAAAATGTTGGTATGCAAAAAGTATAACTGTTTCTGATTTCTGGGTGTGTAGTTTAATACCCAAAATAGCAGGAATTATGCCTCTGGTGCCAATTCCACTAAATACTTCTAGATGCATAAACATTTCAAAAAGATTTTGCTTGATGTTAATGTTACTAAATTTGTAGATTAGATTAAATGTACTTTACAGTCTTTGTATGTGCAAATGTAAAAAAAAAAAATCAGTGTAAATAAAATTAGTCTAATAAATATATGTGAAAAAACATGTTTAAAAAAGGGTCAAGGGTACCTACTAGATTGAACTACATGACTAGCAAACAGTCTGTGTAGATGCATTCTGTATAGGACACATTGTAAAGTAACAAGTTCAAAAGTAATTTGTCAAGTTTTAATTTTATCACTAGTTGTAATTTTATCACTGTTTTTTGGACCACCATTTTATCCATACTCGTATCAGTTACCCCAGTTAGAGAAAATTATATTAAAATATTGTTCTCATACAGCTAATGGACTAATATGTAAATAGCATTCTTCAGTGTATAAACCATGTTTTTTTAAATCTCAAGTATTAAATATATTAAAACATTTACATTAAAATATGTATTATCTAAGCCCAGTTCAGTACTTTATCAAGGTGTTTAAGATGTTCACTTCACTGTCAACTAAAGTGTATGGGCAGTTCAGTGATATGACCACAATGCTATGGCTAAAATGACATTGAAACTGTATAGTTTTAGCAATGAATAACGTATGCAGTAGCCCATAGTCCATGCTTCTTGTAGATATCAGTCTGTATCTAACCTTTTGTATGGGGTGATTAATAAAAGTAAACACTTAATTCAACAGTTGCAAAAGTTAATAAAGCAATTCTAAGTCATGAATTAAGTTTTGTAATTGCAAAAGAACAAATTAATCAAGTTAAAAAAATAAAACTAAAGCAGACACAGCCCATAATTGGTGAAATATTTTCACAGAATGGTCTGTAAAAATGTTGTTAAATGCATTCAGTTTTGGTAGCAATACTTGATATCATTTTATTAACTGTGTAAAATTGCATTTTGACTTGTATCAAAAGACGACTAAAGGTTTTGTTTCCTATAATCTGGCCAAAAGATATATATTAATATAAACTATTTTAAAATAAAGAAAGGGAATTGTTAGTGTGTGTTGAACTGTGAATAAAAGATTGAAAGTAATTCTTCTGTAAATATGCTGAAAGATAAAGTATAAAATAAAATGTTTGTTTTAATGTAGGAATATAGCTTAGCAACATAAAATGTCATTCATGCTGTGTGACACAGCTCCGGATGAAATAAGTGAAAAACAAGGAACATCTATTAATGGACACAAGATATTTCCTGAAAGACATGTTTTCTCAATATCGGCAGCAGAACATTTTGATATATTCTCACAGATGTTTTCTTTCAGACTCCTGTGATAGAATCAGCAGAAAACAATTCTGAAAGGCAAATATTGTGTGCATTCTCACATCAGCAGAAGTGCTTACAAGTAAATATTAAATGGTTTCATAGAAGGACAATAGAAAAGTCTAAAAACAGACATTCCGTGATTTCCCACAAAAAGCTCAAAAAAGATACCAAGAGGAAAACAGGATCTAAAGTGCGTGAGAAAAACAGTATAAGTATACTGTTAAAATTCAGCTATGTTAGAGGTATTGGTAGGAACACACTTGTTCCAAGGTATTGTATAGGAGAATGAAAAGTTATCTTCCATGCTGATCGTAGAGTAAAACTTTGTACATCTATGCTGCAAACTGACAGAAGAGTATGTGTCATATGTTATAAAAATAAGTTATTTATTAGTAACTGTGATTACAGTAAAATAGTATTGTGCTGCAAAGTATATTTTCTCATCAGAGTGTAGCCTGCAAGAGTCTGTGTTAACAGCCAGCAAGACTTTGTGTCTTAAGAAGACTTTGGCACCAGCAAGTTCCAGTACAACATGCAGCACCTTCCTTCAGAAATTTTTCAGGCATTGCACTCAATGATAGGTCTGATGAATGTCAACTACAGTAGAACAATGACTTACTTGGACGTAGATGCAATACCTTTGTTTATAAGTTGTGCAACATAGAATGATTTCCTCACTACTGTAGACATGTGATGGTCAATGGATGGATTCCTGTCTATGTGTGTCCCTAAATCCCTGACAAATGGGTCAACTCTAAGAGGTGTGTTACCAATATAATAGTTATCAGGGGTGGATGACTTCCCGAAGGATACTATTATGCATTTCTTGGCATTTAGTTTTAATCCAGTTGTTGGTCTGTTTCAGCTCTTCCTGGAAAACATTTGTGTCAGTGTAGAATTCAATGACAGCTCCTAATTTGCAATCAACTGCAAATTTAGTCAGCCAGAGACCACTGACATTGGCCTTGACTTCAGAGAAGTAAATGCTAAAAAGGAGAGGTCCAAGGATTTATCCCTGAGGAACTCTGCTTTTGACTGACCTCTTTGTAGAGGTGGACTCCCAAATTCTAACTTCCTGTGTCCTGTCTGCCAGCCAGTTGTCTATCTACTGGGAGACATACAGGTTTGTACCTAACCTGTTGTGTTTGTCAACAATGCCCGAGTGGGGTATTATGTCAAATGCCTTGGCTAGATCAAGGTAGGCAGTGTGAACCATTTTACCTTCATCCATTTCTTTGGTGATCTTCTCAAAGAAGTCCACCAGGTTGAGTAGGCATGACCTGCCCTTGACAAAACCAAACTGGATTGGGTCCAATGTCTTGTGCTTTACTATAAAACTATTGATAATTTCCATGATAATTCTTTCCATGGCTTTACATATAAGACAGGTGAGATTTATGGGTCTGTAGTTTCCAGAGTCTGTAGATGTCCCACCTTTGGGAAGAGCGGTGGCTGTTGCTGTTCTCCATTCATGAAGCGCAAATCTGTTTGGAGGCTACAGTTAAATAGTAATTCCTAGGGCCTGATGGGTCATGTTTCATGTTATTAAGAAGGCATCCTGGGATATTGCTTGGGCCTATTGATGCAGTGTTCTGGGCCTTAGAAAAAGCATCAAAAACCTGTTCCCTACTGAAAGCAGGGGGAGTTATATTTGATGGTATTTCCTGAGAGAAGCTTGAAGGGAGTGATTGGTAAAGTTGGAGCTGAATTTATCAGCCAGTAAGTTTGCTATATCTTCTGGCTCAGTATAGGTGGCTCCATTTACAATGAGCTCTGCACACAGTTGTGAATTGTCTTTGAGGTTGCAGACATAGCTAAAGAATGCCTTTTGATTGTCCTTGGCCTGGGAGGACAAATTTACTTCAAATTTGGCTTTGGTAGACTTTATTTTTCCTCTGAGTTGTTTGTTTAGTTTTATGAGAGTGCTTTTACCCTGTTGAGTGCTGTACCTCTTGATTTTTGCCATAATTTTATTCCTCCTGTTATACAGCCTATTGATTTTGTGATTCCACCAGGGTGGCTAATTTTTAGAGTCAGTTGTGTACTTCTTCCTGGTGGGTACAGCTGCCTCTATGCAGCTACTAACATGCTTGTACAGGGTTTCTGTGAAAAGTTCTGCATAGGCAGCAATGTTCTCACGGTTTATGGGGGCTTGAAATTTTGCCAGGTTATCACTTAATAGCAGAAAGTTAGCCTTAGAGTAGTTCCTGAATATTCCAGGTTTACCTGGAGTCCAAGTTTTATTTTTACTTCTGACCTTACCAGGGAAGACATTGCAGTAGGAGGGTGTGCAGCACTCTCCCATATTAATGAGAACTAGATCCAGTATGGTTGCATCCCTGGTTGGTTTACTGACTGCCTGGTCCAGGGAGTTTGTGTTTACAAAATCCAGGAATCTCTGTGCCTGTATGTTTGGTGTCATATAGGATTCCCAGTTAATAGTGGGATAATTACAGTCGCCCATGAATATGGTATTGGGTTTGATGGTGAGTGTTTCCAATAAGTTTAAATATATAGTATGAGTTTCCTGGGACCTATAGCTTGCAAAGAAGTGGTATTGTATTTTGCCTGTGGTGATTTGAACATGGAGCAGCTCAAGTGCATTGTCCTAGTTGACCAGCCTTGACATATATTTATTTTTGAAGTAAATCAGGACACCTCCAACTTTAGTCCGTCTGTATAGTAGCTAGTCCAAATGTCTGGAAGGCATTATAACATTGCACTGTTGGTGTGCTCTCCACAGCTTTAAACCATGTTTCAGTGGCTGCACAGATGTCAGCATTCTCTAGGATGAAGAGAGCTTCTAGGGAGTGGAGGTTTTTGTTTAGACTCCTAGCACTGAGCAGTAATACCTCTAGATTTTCCTGGTTTAAATTTGCTATGTTGGAAGTATTTTCAGCTTGGCATTGCCTAAAAAAAGATACTGTGTGGGGGAAGACAATGTTTTAGCTAATATTTGAAAGCCTAGAGGGGAGAAGTGCAGACCATCCATGGGAAAGCAATGTGGTCCGTTGACCATCTCCTTCCATGCTGACAAATATTGCACCCCCTTAGAATGACATCAGAAACTAAGCCAATTATTAAAGCCAGTCATCTTTTTGTTTGTACAGTGGCATCATCCTTGGAGAAGGTAAAATGTTGCTCAATGCTAGGCTCATACCAGCCTGAGACACATATTCTGAGAGCTCCATGATGTCTCTTTTCATATAGTCAAGGGAGGTATGTCTCAGGTCATTTTCTCCCACATAGACTATGGCTGAGTCATACTGGTACCTGCGGTCCAATGACTTGAGTGCGTGCATAATGTGGCAGATCCTAGCCCCTGATAAGCAACTGGCTGTGACTTTCACCTTAGCCTGGTGAGAGGGACATCAGTGTGTCTCATGATGGAGTCTGCAATGACCAGAATATGTTGGATTGTATGGTGGCTTGCTTTATGAGCTTAGAAGTAGAGGCTCCATGAGATGTGGCTCTATGTGTCATCTAGGCTTTATCTACACAGTAAGATTTTTATTTTCTTTATTATACAGTGCTTTATTAATTAACTTTTATTTCCACATGAATTAAGCTAAAACAAGCAAAATAAGCTGTCAAAATGACAATATTTATCAGTTATGTTGTTATTTTAATTTATTTCCAAGATTTGTACTTGAATTGAGTCTAAAAGGAGCACACTGCTTACAGCAGACATCACGTATAACAGACAATTCAGTTTATGCAGCTGTTTCTGGTTATAAAAGGAACATATTGTACTATAGTTTTAAATGTATTAGCAACTGCTAGTGTCATTATGCCACAAAGAAAATCCACGAAAACCTTGCACATGTACAGAAACATATATGTTTGTGAATTAACTTTCTTTAGTTAGACATACAGCAATACACATTCCATACTGTGCAGGAAAAGAAATTCAGGGATAATCCACAACTATGATGTGCTATGATGTCTGAGTAGTGGTTGGGTTCCTTAACAGCACAAGATTGAGGATGGGCACACGTATTCTGAGGAGAAGGAATGTCCTAGCACCTCACTAGTACAGTCTTGCTGGTCTGTAGGGAGGACAAGAGCTGGTGTGGTAATCCTAAGGGCCTGGAGTGGGGCATGTGCTCAAATTACTCATTATAGCCCATTCAGCTAGAAGGTGATGTTAGCATGCAGAGGAGGGACTTAGGATAGACAAAAACATAAACCCCCTATGTGATGCTCAACTGAAGACTGAGTGAAGCAAGAGACTCATAAGTTGAGCCTTCAGATCTGTCAGAATGAATGTGCCAACCAAGCATTAGGTGGAAGCTTTGTGGGTGCAGGCAAAAAAAAAAAAAAAGAAAGAAAAAAGAAATCATTTTTGCCTAAAACTGTTTATATTTAACTTCAGAAATACATGTCCGTCACTCATTAAATTCAAAGTATAATACCATAATAAATATCTAAATGTAGCTCATCAAACGTAATTGCTTTTTATTAGCATTTTCATAAGCATTATCTTTTTTTTTTGTTTTTAACTACTGAGGTGTCTGCTCCAAAAAGGCCTCGTGCAGCGTAGTGTGGTTCTTCCTGACCTGATGGCCTTCCTCTAGAGTGCTAATCCTTGCTACTCATGTACTGTTCAAATACATTTAATCAATAGAAATCAGCAAGAATATATACCTGTAGAAGCAAATTACAAAAATGCAGAGAAGTCCTCTGCTCAGGCATTCTTAGAACAACAGAAGTGAAAGGAAGAGAGCTCACATTTGAGACTTGAACCCAAGACTGACAGCAGTGCTGCCATCACTGCTGCTACACCAGCAGCAGCTTCTGGAAAGATGGTGTTGAGTTTTCCTTTAAGAATGTTGTTCCTTTTGGCTTGGAAACTTCTACCATGGTGATTCAAGTCAAATTATAAACATTTGCTTTCATAGAAGCAGTAAAACCAGCAAAGGATACTGGAGGTCTTGAGTTCAAGTTCCAAATGAGAGTTAATATTTTCCTTTCATGTCTTTGATTCAAAGAATGCCTGAGCATATTTCACGGAGTAGCAATTATGTGAACAAAACATAATATTTTTTAAAAATGTTTCCACATTAGTCAGTCTCAGAAATCAGCTCTTAGTTTAAAGAACAATTGTAATCTGGTTATTAGCAGTGCCAATAAAGTTGGGGCAGTAATTGTGTGGAACAAACAGTATTATGTGCAGGAAGTAAAACTTCAGTTAGAGAATGCTCAGTTTTATCCTATTCTTCCTTTGGACCCCATTTGTAATTCTTACAAACAAATTCCAAATTTATTAAAAGACAGTGTTACCAGAGGCAATTCAAGGCCACAAGAATTTTATCGCATATCTAAACTACATAAACAGATTTTACTACCAAAGGCACACCTGTTGTTTCTGGGAAGGGTTAATTAACTGGGTCCCATCATAATTTTTGGAGTGGTGTTTCAGACATTTATTACCATATGTTAGTGCTGGAATACAGGACACTACTCAACTTTTGAAAATTATAGACAATCTAAAGGCTCACTCTCTAGATCCTCAAGCCATACAATGGTTTAGATCTTATCTGGAAAACAGACAGCAAGCAGTACTTTGACATAACATCCTGTCTTCACTACAACCAGTAAAAATAGGAGTACCCCAGGGCTCTATCTTAGGTCCCCTACTCTTCTCCTTATTTATTAACAACTTAAATACTAACATACCCCAAGCCACCTGTATTCAGTATGCAGATGACTCCACCTTAATCTGTACAGCCAAGAGTATAACCTCTCTCCACTCTCTCACCCAAACTGTTTTTAAGAAGGTTGAAGACTGGTTTATGCAATACTGCCTCCTCCTAAATCCCAAAAAAACAAAACTACTACTGTTTACTCCTACTCATAAATCACCTGTTACTTCCTTCTCTATAACCTCTAACAATGGTACCAACATTACCCCAGAGACTACAACCCGCCTACTAGGTGTAACTATTGATAATCAACTCAACTATGACGTACACATTAACTCAACTATTAAGTCTGTCAACAAAAAACTTAGCACCCTCTATAGAATAAAACCCTTTCTTACTCCTCCTGCAAGAAAAACAATTGCCCAGACTCACCTCATTTCCACCCTTTTCTATGCCTCTGTTATATACACTAACCTATCCAAAAACAACCTCTCTAAACTCTCTACCTGTTATAATAGTATAACTAGATTCATCACAAGCTCACCCTTTAAAACTCACCACTGCCTTAACCTCAAACAGCTTGGCTGGCTAGAACTTCATAACCACATACTCTATCAACTACTTATTACTCAAAAGATCCTATACCACCCTAACAATACCCCTATCCTCACTAATCGTGTTACACCTTATACGAATCTACCTACACTACGCTCTGCTAACAAACTTCTAGTCTCCTGTAATAAAGCTAACAACAAAGCTGGGGATTCACTCTTCTCAAACACTGCAGGAAAATTCTGGAATCATCTTCCTGCTGACTTAACTTCCCTTGCTTCTAGTTCTCTTTTTAGAAAACATCTTAAAGAACATCTCAAAGCTCATTAGCTCTGTCCATGCACTAACCCAGATTGACATCTTTTCTCACTTCTATCCATAACCCTATACACTACTCCTATAACCTTTACCTCCAAATTGACTTACTACTACTGACTCTTACTCAGGAATTTTAGATTAATATATATATTCTTTTCTCTTTTCTAAGACTTGCTTATACCTTCTACTGTGAGTTGTAGAATTGTTTAGTTTATTTCCACTAAAAGTGTTTAGTTTTACAAATTTATTTTATAACTGTTCTCTATCAGAGTGCTAACTCTGTATTGTACTTCTCATAGTTATATTCATTGTTAAATTTCCCATTTTTTTTTTTTTTGCTTGGAGCTTTTCTCCCCGGGCCTCTACTGAAAATGGACATATATCCAGCTAGACTAGCCCGGTCAACAAATGTAAAATAAATAAATAAATAAAAAATAAATAAATGTAAATTTATACACTTAAGATCTGCTGTCCTTATATACAAATGTACCCACTGTAATGTATCAAAACAGCTCAGTATTTTCTGTGCCACTCTAAATTATATAACCAACAATTCAACGAGTTCCTCTTACAACTATTGGAATGTGTCGAAAAGATGATTTTTGGGGGGATTTATGTTACCAACAACTTCACAGTAGTGCTGTGAGGACTGTTTTGCACCTGTGTATGCAGACTTGTTATAATGTCAATAATGAACATGTAAGATCTGTGATATACAGAAGATATTCAGAGGAATGCAGTTTTTATTGAATGACACTACTACTAATTAGTTAGATTTTGTTAATTATATAACCAGTAAAAGATTTGGTATCCGATCTGCGGTGGTGGTGCTGCGGTAGCGTTGTCGCCTCACAGTCAGATGCTGTCTGGTTCGATTCTCAGCTAGAGCATCTTCTGAGTGGAGACATGCTTGAATGGGAGTACCCCTTCGTTTAAGGTTGTGCATCAGGGCTGGTAACTCGGCACGTAAAAATCAACTACCAATCATTAGCGGACCGGAGTTCCGCTGTGGCAACCCCTTACCGGGAAAAGCCGAAAGATACAACAACAACAACAGATTTGGTATCAGATTAATGGTTTCATATATTAATATTATTAACCACCATTTTTATATACTGATGTCATGAACTTGATAGAGGGCTCTATCAAGACTTATACATATTGGAAACCATACACAAGAGATCCCGTATCAGCCAACAACTTTCACCCTAAATGCATCATATACAATATTCTCTATTCTTAATGGGTAGCAAATGTAGTGATTTTCAACATGGCGTCCAAGACTTGCAACTTACATTTAAGCAGCTCAGGCTATAGTGTTACCAGCAGGAAGAAAGCCCTTGAATGCACTCAGTGCATGGCTAGGATGATCTCTTAGAACATAATATTCCTCCCCAAAGGATATAAGACAAACAGAGGAGTTCAGAATAATTACTGCATGCATTTCCTCCCTTAACTCCAACTTGAGAAGAAAAAAATTCCTTGTCTCTTCCAGAATTGAGGAGTGATAATTCTTTTTTTCGTAAACTGTAGCATCTGCTTGTAGCTAAGGATTAAAGTGCTTAATTCCTACAAAATAAAAAAATGCTCTTCAAACTGTTTGCTACACTTATAACAAGCCACTGTTATAGTTTGTGCCACACAGAGAGAGGTGAAGCACTTCAGATCTAATATATACGTATATATTCTTTCCCTTTTAACTGTAGCAAAGACCAGCCAGCTACTATACTTCATGCCACACACTGAGTGTTAAATGCTTCGGTTCTGATCACAGATACAATACTAGCATATGAATGCTGGTAATGCCGTGCACTGAAGACCAATCAGCATCTGCCAGTCATACACCCTCAACATTTTGCTGGCTGCCCCCTTTGCCTTTCCCTAACTAATCTGCTGAATATATGGGATACTTACGTCTTCACAATAAAAGAAATAATTCAAAAACATTACAAAAATATTAATACTTAATGCACAATAACAGCTTTTTCCCCCAGTTTTGCCTCTGCTGTGTGCAAGTTT
Source organism: Protopterus annectens (assembly GCF_019279795.1). NCBI lineage: Eukaryota > Metazoa > Chordata > Ceratodontiformes > Protopteridae > Protopterus > Protopterus annectens. Next base: position 721,265,037 of record NC_056751.1, on the reverse strand, counting down.
GTTTTCATTTTAATGTCAGTGTTTTGTAGCTTTAAACTTTATATGTTAATTTTTATCTGTTGTACAATGCTGTATTAGTTTTATGGATATACTGTAGCATATAATTTCAGGTTAGGTTATATTGCTTTGCTGAGATTTTGGGCAGCATGCATAATCATTTACACAAATGCACTTAGGCTTTCTACAGTGTCCGTGAACACCCACAGCTGAGCTGTGATTCATTGAGGACATTTACAAAAATGTGTGACGTCAAACATGCCTATGCAAATGTGCTAATAATGAGATGTAAATGAGAAATGATGTAAATTGGCATATGCTAATAAAGTATGTTGTAAATCATTTGCAATTCATAGTCAAATTTTCCAGCTTGCTTGGGCTGTTCACACATATGTTATATAAAGGGAAGCCATGTCAAATATATCAAAGTTGCATTCAGTGAAAATGTTGTCACTTTCTACTAGCTTTACTATTTCCAGGTGTGAGTTGTTTGCCTTGGCTAGGCCAAATCTACTTGCACCCAACTGTGCCCACCAGCCAAACAGGCAAAAATATAATCTTACAGTCAGGAAATCCTTGATAGGTCCAGAGTAGACAGGGGTATTATAAAGTGTTAATGGGTATGTTTAACCCTCCATAGGGTCACTGGATGAATGCATGGAGTTCCTATCCTTGTGGACATTAGGGTATATATAGCCCTCACTATACTTGCCATGGGGACCTTCCAGAGACAAACTGGGGACATGTTGGGCAGCTCACAGGCTTCTGCCTTGAGGATACTGTAGCAGTTTGTGGATGTGCTCTTCGGACAAGTAGATCAGTACATCAATTTCCTGTGGTCACCTCAGGCCTGAGCCAGGACTATGGGTGCCTTTTATGGGGTGGCACATTTCCCTGAGGTACTTGGTACAATGCATTGCATGTAGATTGCAATTAGGGCCCCTTCTGGTCCACAGGGGGAGTGTTATCACAAAAGGAAGGGCTACCATTCCATCAGTTACCAGGTAGTGTGTGACATAATTGAATGAAAATGTATCATACCTTTCTTATATTATGCCATCTCTTTTCAGATTCTGTTTTCCATGGTGTCGCACATCAGATTATTTTTTAATGTTGTCATACACAATAATTTCTAACTTCAAAAACAAAAAGTATCATCATTTGTGCAGTGGAGAGGGTGATATGACAGCAGTGCAAGTTTACATGGCAGGATACTCTTTTAAATCGATCATTCTCTTTTTTGCATATTATTCCTATTATAAGTAAACATTCAGCTGTGTCTTTGAAGATGAAATAGTAAATTTACTAAGCTGTCCGATATGATTCACAGTAGTTCAAGATCAAATGAGTTATACACACCTCCTATAGACAGGCTAGGGGATTCTGCAAGTGATTTTGAAGATGGGCTCTCATGAGAACTGTACAGGGACTTGTTCTGATGTCATGACCTAGTTGAGACAAGTGTTCCTGCAGACACTGATCTAACAGTGCTGCAAGACCATGATGGTGACCTTGTATGGGAGGTTCTACTAGATGTACATGAACGCTGATATGGCCTGCATGAAATATGCTGTGCTTCTTCACCTTGACTACTTATATTACCTCCCATAGAAGCAACAGTATTATCATGTGATCTCTCCTCACATGTTTGGACAGTACCCACTCCACTTCCCCTTGCAACACTGACTCCAGTTTGACTCTGGTATATCCTAAGCAATGTATGAATGGAGGTGGCCACAGATGTTTGGTGTGCACCAGACTACACATCAGTGCGATCACGGCATTATCCCTATTCTGTGCCATTTCCACGTAGTGCTGGAAATCCTCACACATACGCTGGAGAACTCTGGCCATTTCCAGATGATGCTCTATGGCAGTGTTGTGCATTCTAACAATGTCACAGCATACTTTCTGTAGGGCAGTACTTGATTCCAAGCCATGGTCCTCACAGCTTGTCTGGGACCCCATTTATCAAATAGAAGTTTTCCATATGTCCTAAGTGTTGCCTTGAAGACATTATTTTTCTCATGGTTGATGTTATCCATTCTCTGTTTTGGTCCCTTATTTCCTTCGTTGCTGCATGTTAAAATGAGGGCCACAGTCAAACAGTGACAATTTGTGGATGTAATCATCTTTTCTATTACAAAACGCTGACCAAGTCTGCCTGCCACCCACATTAGAAAATGTTAGCTGACACAAACCATATAATTACGTATATACTCATCTAGATATAGTCAAGTAAAATTGCAATTTAATAATTGCAATTCATTCATCCCAAAGAGTATCTTTCTCACGCCCTCTGCCATTGTCATAATACTGCCACTTTTTTCATGAATGTCACTCAGAAATCTCCCAGTAACCACACATGCATGTTGCTATCCCTACCACTGCAGAACTTCACTATTATATTACTGCATTTATACCCATGTATGCACAGTTATTCAATTATACCAAAATAATGATCATTTTCTGTGCTCAATATTAATTTCAACTGCTTCTGTAGTGAAATCTGCTTCTGTAGTGAAAGTGCTCTCTGGTCCAGCTGGTGAATCTGGGCATCCTGAGGCAATGTTACAATTGCCTCATGTACACATACAACCCCCTCCTCCTCCCAACCAACACAAACATATGTGAGAGATGCAGCTACACAGCCAAACTGGAGGCTAAGCTCTCTCAACCCATGACTGGATCATCCAGTCACAAGGAGAAGGGCAACACTAGCACCACATTACCAGACTCACATAGACCAGCCATAGCTGCACCAGAAAACAACTCTCAGAAACACGCAAAAACATACTCGGAGGCTCTAAATAAGAACCTGCCTAAACAACAGAGACCTCTTAAGCATACAACCAAGCAACCCCCACCCCACAACAGACACCAGGTAACACATACGTCACAACATCAGTGTGCCAAGCAAAAACAGCCCCTAAGGCTAAAATAATACACCTAACACACTAGTAATCGGTGATTCTATCATCAGGCACACAGACATCCCACTCACTAGACTGAACAAGGAGAAGGTTACCGTAAGCTGCCTGTCGGGTGCCAGAATCCGCCACATAACACATGCACTCAGGTCATAAACGGAGACATAGGGGACCTACAGATGCTTGACCCCACCCAGTTTGGCTTTGTAAAGGGCAGATCCTGCCTTTTAAACCTGGTTGACTTTTTCGAAACAGTCACTAGAGCCATTGATGAGGGCAAAGCAGTCCATACAGCATACCTGGACTTGGCTAAGGCCTTCGACACAATACCCACTCAGGCATCATAGATAAGCTAAACAGCTTAAAAGTAAACCCTTATGTCACTAGATGGGTTGCAAACTGGCTAAAGGACAGAACCCATAAAGTTAAAATCGCTGGAGCAATGTCAGACTCAAAGCCAGTCACAAGTGGTGTCCCACAGGGATCTGTCCTGGGACCCTTCTTGTTCGGCATTTATTTCTCAGATGTTAAAGCAAACATGGGAGGGCTGTGGCTGACAAAGTTCGCAGATGACTGCAAACTAGGCGCCATAGTCGATACACCAGCAGATACACACATCCTACAAAAGGCCTCACTGAAACGGACAACTGGTGCCGTAGTCACGGCCTTAAACTAAATGCCAAAAATGTATAGTCATCCCTTTTGGAAAAAACAAAGTACCCACAAATTATCACATAGACAGCAACCCACTGAGTATGGAAAAAGTAATCAGAGACCTAGGGACCCAAGTAGACAGCGACCTCTCATTTGACACCCACGTTGCCAAAGTGGTTAGAAAAACATTCTACCTTGCACACCTCATCATGAAGGGTTTCACATCCAGATCCAAGGATGTCATTGTACCCCTATATTCCTCCCTCATCAGACCCATGGTTGAGTACAATGCCCCATTTGGTATGTACCTCACCCGGCACTTGCAACAGCTGGAGAGACCACAAAAGTACCTCATCAAAAGGATCAAGGGTCTCCAACATATGTCTTATTCTGCCAAACTAAAGAAACTTCAGCTCTATTCAGTAGCATACTGCCTGCTCAGAGGTGATCTCTGCCTGACGTAGAAGGCCATGTACAATCAGGATCTGATGGACATGCTCCACCTCAAAAAATCCAAATCCATCAGGACCACGAGAGCTAAAGACTTAAACCTCGGCACAAGTATGAATAGGACATGCTGGAGGGATAGATTCATAACCCAGAGGCTTCCCATGCTTTGGAACAGGATCCCAGTTCGTATTAGGCAGAGCCCCTCACTGACTCTCTTCAAGAGAAATCTTGATGAGTGTATGGGAGATCGTAAGTTTACCCCAGGGGTCACATCTGTGTCACTGCTGGACAGGTGCACAGTAAACTAATTCTATTATATAAGGGGGCCTTCACTGTGTCACTGCTAGACAGAGGCACAGTATTCTAGATTTATTCTGTACATTTAGGTTCATAGGTTCATAGGTTCATACTAGGCTATCTGCCCTAGGGCATTTATAAGCCTAGCCAGAATGTGTTTGGCTTTCGCCACCCATTTTAAATTAATTTTGCTATGCCCTTTTTTGAGGTTAGTATACTGTGCCTCTGTCTAACAGTGACACAGAAGTCATACCCGGGGTAAACCTACGATCTCCCATCCACTCATCAAGATTCCTCTTGAAGAGAGTCAATGAGGGACTCTGCCTAACCTGGACTGGGATTTTATTCCAGAGTGAAGGGAGCCTCTGGGTTATGAATCTGTCCCTCCAGCATGTCCTATTTATTTCAGTGCTGAGATTCAAGTCTCTCGAGCGTGTAGCTCGATAGGATTTGGATTTTCTGAGGTGCAGCATGTCCATTAATTCCGGGTTGGACATGGCTTTATACGTCAGGCACAGATCGCCTCTGAACAGGCGGTATGCCACTGAGTAGAGCTGGTGTTTCTTTAACCGGGCAGCATATGGCATCTGTTTGAGCCCTTTGATCCTCTTGGTGAGGTACTTTTGGGGTCTTTCCAGTTGCTGCAGGTGTCTGGTAAGGTACATCCCAAAAGGGGCATTGTACTCAATTATGGGCCTGATGAGGGATGAGTAAAGAGGCACGATGACCTCCTGATCTAGATGTGAATCCCTTCATGATTAGGTGGGCCATATAAAATGTTTTTCTAACCACTTTGGCCACGTGGTTGTCAAATGAGAGATTGCTATCAACATGGGTTCCCAGGTCCCTAATTACTTCTTCTGTACTTAATGGATTACCACCTATGTGGTAATTTGTGGGCACTTTGTTTTTGCCAAAGGGGATGACTATACACTTTTGGCGTTTAGCTTGAGGCCATGGCTCTGGCACCAGTTGTCTGTTTCTATGAGGCCCTTTTGGAGGATGCTTGTGTCGGCTGGAGAGTCGATTATGGTGCCCAGTTTGCAGTCATCTGCGAACTTGGTCAGCCACAGTCCTTCTGTGTTGGCCTGTACCTCCGAGAAATATATACTGAACAAGAGAGGTCCCAGGACTGAGCCTTGTGGGACGCCACTTGTAACTGATTTGGAGTCTGACATGGCTCCAGCAATTCTAACCATGTGGGTTCTGTCCTTGAGCCAGTTTGCAACCCATCTAGTGACATAGGGGTTTATATTTAAGCTGGTGAGCTTATCTATAATGCCCGAGTGGGGTATTGTATCGAAGGCTTTTGCGAGGTCCAGGTAGGCTGTGGACCACCTTCCCTCGTCAATGGCCTTGGTGACTGTTTCAAAGAAATCAACCAGGTTTAAGAGGCAGGATCTGCCCTTAACAAAGCCGAATTGGGTAGGATCCAGTGTCTGTAGGTCCCCAATATCTTTATTTATGAGGTCCATGATTATCCTTTCCATAGCTTTGCAGACCAAGCTAGTCAGGCTTATGGGGCGATAGTTTCCAGGATCCGTTGAGGCACCACCTTTGTGGAGAGGGACCACAGTTGCTGCACGCCACTCTTTGGGTACATATCCTGTAGTAAGGCTGAGATTGAACAGTAGTTTTATGTTTGGGTTTAGCTCTTCTTGGAGTTCATGTAGGACGCAGCCCGGGACACCGTCTGGTCCCATTGATGCTGTGTTTTTTGCTTTGGAGAGGGCGGCTCTTACCTGAGCATCCGAGATGTCAGGGGGGCAGCACTCTGCTGGAATAGATATTTGCCCTTTGGTGGGAGAAATTTGCGCTGAACCTGTCAGCTAGGATGTTGGCAATGTCTGTGGGTTCGGTGTATTTTTTGTCATGTTGGACTAATTCTGAGCATATCTGGGAATTACCACCCAGGTTTCTAACATAACTAAAGAAAGCCTTGTGATTATCCTTAGTGTCCTGTGCAATTTTTCTCTCGAAGCTGGCCTTAGACGATTTTATGAGTGCCCGTAGTTTTTTGCTAATACTGATCAGAGATGCCTCCCCTTTTTGGAATTTAGCTCTATCATTTAGTAGCTTCCTCCTTCTATTGTATAGCTTGTTTATGGCTGGGGTCCACCAGACAGGACGTCTGCCTTTGGAGGATTGGGTCTTGGTTTTATTTGGGATCGCATGATCCATGCATTCCTGAAGGTGTTCATAGAATGCGTTTATAAAGGATTCTGCGGTCTGGGCCATATTTTCCAGATGCCCGGGGGCTTTGAAGGATTCCACCTCAGTTTTGAGGAGTGTGACATTTGCTTTAGAGAAGTTTTTCACTGTGGTTTTCTGGGCAGGGGGTGGTGTCGGGATGTGAACATCCAGTGAGATTAGTTTATGGTCTGATCTTACCAGTGAGGGTGACTACTGACTTTTGTACTGATTTTTGTACCACTTCATGGGGTGGCAAAAGCCGCATCACTATGGCTAGGCTTACAAATGCCCCAGGGCAGATAGCCTAGTACTATACTATGAAACTAAGTACAAATATGACTCTGTCATTGTACATGTTGGCGTAAATGATCTTAGACATACCTCCCTGGACTACATGAAAAGAGACATGGAGGAGCTCTCTGACCATGTAGCCCAAGCTGGTATGACTCTGACTCCGAGTAGCATCCTGCCCTCACCCAAAATGATGCTAGCATATGAAGAAAAAATTATCAGTTTCAACAATTGGTTAAACTACTGGTGTCATTCAAAGGGGATCCAGTACTTGTCAGCATGGGACGACATGCTTGACAAGCCACATTGCTTCGCCAGAGATGGCTTGCACCTGTCGTCCCTGGGCTTTCGAATACTGGCCAAAACTCTTGCCGCCCTAATACTGCCTTTTTTAGGCAAGGCTCAAAAGACAAACCTGCCTCCATAAACAACAATAATAAACAAAAACTGAGGGTAATGCTGCTCAACGCTAGAAGTCTAAACCTCAAAATGCAAGCACTCAAGGCTCTCCTTAGTATGGAAGAAATCGATGTTTGTGCAGTGACATAAACCTGGTTCAAGGCTCCAGAGAGCACCCCAGCACTACCAGGCTATAACTCCTACCATACCTTTAGGTCCCAAAACCAGGACCGGAACACAAAAGGAGGGGGTGTGTCCATATTCATTAAGAACACCCACACCTCCAGGTTAGTAGCACAGCACGCGGAATCTGAGACCATCCAAGTGCAATTGACAGCGGGTAAATTGAATGTTCAATTTATAGCTTGCTACAGACCTCCCACCTTGTCTCAGGACCCTCACGCAGCATTCTTGAGAACATTAGAAAGTATGAAGATTCTACCCAACACCATGCTACTGGGTGACTTCAACTATCCAAACATTGACTGGGAAAACTACTCAAGCTCAAACGCCCTAGCCCAATGCTTTCTTGAGTTTATAAACTCAAACGCCCTTGAACAGCTGGTCACCACTCCCACAAGAGGTGACAACATACTGGACCTGGTCATTACCAACATGGGGAACCTTTGTTCCACACCTTAGGTAAACTCGTCATTGGTAAGATCAGATCACAAACTAATCACACTGGACATCCACATCCCAACCCCCCCCCCCCAGTCAAGGAAATCAAGGTAAAATACTTCTCTAAAGCCAACTTCACACTCCTCAAGACCAAAGTGGGAAGTTTCAAAGCTCCCAATCAAATGGAAAATGATGACCCATCGGCAGAATACTTTACAAGTGCATTCTATGAACACCTTCAAGAATGCATGGACCGAGCCATCCCAACCAAGACCAACTCCTCAAAAAGGAGGAAGCCAGTCTGGTGGACCCCAGCCATAAATAAACTTTACAACAGAAGGAGGAAACTCCTGCAAGATAAAACAAAATCCCAAAATAAGAAGGCATCTCTGATTAACATCAGTAAAAAACTGCGCTCCCTCATTAAATCATCCAAGGCCAACTTCGAAAGAAAAATAGCCAATGACTCTAAGGATAACCACAAGGCCTTCTTTAACTATGTCAAGAGTCTAGGGGCAAACTCTCAGATATGCTCCGAGCTAGTGCATAATGGCCATAAATACACTGAACCAACCGACATTGCCAACATCCTGGCTGACAAGTTCAGTGCAAACTTCACCCCCACTCTCCATCAAAGGGGCTAGCACCCATCCCAGAAGAATGTGGCGCTCCAGATATCTCAGACACACAAGTAAAGACAGCCCTTGCAAAGGCCAAAAACACAGCATCAATGGGACTAGATGCTATCCCAGGTTGTGTCTTACACGAGCTTCAAAATGAACTAACCCCCCCATCTCAAATCACTATTCAAACTCAGCCTCTCTACAGGCTATGTTCCCAAAGAATGGCATACAGCAACAGTCGTACCACTCCACAAAGGTGGTGCCACAACTGACCCTGGGAACTATTGCCCTATACGCTTGACTAGCTTGGTCTGCAAAGCCATAGAACGCATTATCATGGAGCTCATTAACAGGGACATTGGGAACCTCCAGACACTGGACCCCACCCAGTTCGGCTTTGTTAAAGGCAGATCTTGCCTTCTGAACTTGGACGACTTCTTCAAAACAGTCACCAAGGCCATAGATGAAGGGAAGGTGGTCCACACAGCATATCTGGACCTCGCTAAGGCATTTGACACCATCCCACACTTAGGAATCATAGACAAACTCACCAGCTTAAATATCAACCCCCATGTCACGAGATGGGTTGCCAATTGGCTCTCAGACAAAACCCACACAGTAAGAGTGGCAGGCGCCATATCTGACTCTAAACCAGTCACAAGCGGAGTCCCACAGGGCTCAGTCCTGGGACCCCTCCTGTTCGGTATATATTTCTCCGAAGTACAGGCAAAGGCTGAGGGACTGTGGTTAATCAAGTTCGCAGATGATTGTAAATTGGGTGCAATAACTGACTCTCCAGCTGACACAGACATCCTGCAAAAGGGTCTCACAGAGACAAACACCTGGTGTCAAAGTCACGGCCTCAAGCTAAATGCCAAAAAATGCATAGTAATCCCATTTGGGAAAAACAAAGTACCTACAAACTACCACATAGATGGGAATCCACTAAGTACAGAAGAAGTAATTAGGGACCTGGGTACCCAAGTAGATAGCATGCTCTCCTTTGATAACCACATAGCCAAAACGGTCAGGAAATCCTTCTATGTGGCACACCTGATCACAAAGAGTTTCTCATCCAGATCCAAGGAAGTGATTGTGCCCCTTTACTCCTCACTCATTAGGCCCATAATAGAGTACAATGCCCCATTTGGGATAATAGAGTACAATGCCCCATTTGGGATGTACCTCACTAGATACCTGCAACAACTAGAAAGACCACAGAAGTACCTCACTAAGAGGATTAAGGGCCTTATACAATTACTCTATGAAGCATGACTAAAAAAGCTCCAGCTCTTCTCAGTCGCTTACGGTCTGCTCAGAGGTGACCTATGCCTGACCTATAGGGCCATGTCAAACCCTGAACTGATGGACATGCTTCACCTCAAAAAAACGAGATCCCTCAGAACCACTCATTCTAGTGACTTGAACCTATGTACAACAATAAACAGGACATGCTGGAGGGATAGATTCCTGTCCCAGCGACTCCCCTCACTCTGGAATAGAATCCCAATCCATATTCGACAGAGCTCCTCTCTGACCCTCTTCAAGAGAAATCTTGATGAGTGGATGGGTAATCGTATGTTCTACCCTGGGATCACTTCAGGAGCCCTGTTGACAGAGGCCCAGGTTACTAATCTAATGGGGAGGTGAAAGCCATCACTCTGTGGCTAGGCTTATAAATGCTCATGGGCAGATAGCCTAGTACTTACCTATGAACCTATGAAATACGTCTAAATGACACAAAGGTTTCCAGCAATTATTCATTGCCATCATAATAGCACATAATTTTTGTAAAAGCAACATGTATGATCCTTAACTCACTAATTCAACTTATTTTTAAGTGTTTCCTATTAAATTATTATATTTTTTAAAATATTTCCTTACTTTAAGAAGTCTGCAGTGTCAAAACATTTGCCTCTTATCTAAATTATCGGTAAATTACTATAGCATTGTTCAGCTTTTTCCTATAATTTCAGGGTCATTTACATGTGTTTTATGCAAATGAGGCCTATTTTCATTTATCTCTATGAATCGTAGTAACACGCAAATGTTTACAGCAATGTATGTGTGAACTTTGGTCTTTGACGATCATAATCATATGAACAAAGTAACATGAGCACATGGTAAGACTGACATGAATGCACTGCAGATAACTTTGCAGTCCACAGTACTCCTTAGCAGTTCAACACTTGGTGCAGTAATACATGATAGTCCTAAACTAACCAAAATCAGAATATGACTAAAAAAACAAAATGGAGTCATCTTAGTGACAGTCGGCAGCAATCTGAAGTGTAATCCCCACCCATTAATGTCATCTGTCACAATTTACCACCTCAGTCAACTCACACGTTCCTACACCTTGTACATAATGCACATTTTAATATTTATCCCCCCCCAAAAAAAATGAATGCTGCTGTACTACATGAGACATGTATATGTTATAATACAAAAAAATGAACCTTTGGCAATTAACAGCAATTGTTAATCATATATTCCAATTTTTATCCAGCTATAAGTGAAAGGTGACTGGTTTCTTTTAAGAAAAAAATGTATGTAGCAATTCATTTTTGGTTAAACCAAACTTACCAATAATATCAATACTTATTGTAAAGCCCCTGCTAATTAACAGGGTTTGGTTAAGGTGATGACACAGCACACAGGGAGTCATTCTGAGCTGATTAATACAGCCCTGACCATACTTTCTTCATTCTGGTTTTGGAACTTTGCATCATGGCATCACCTGTGACGGCACAAGGCCACGACAAAGAGACCCTTATAATGCTCTACCTTCTCAATAATTTGTACTGGGAAAAGATCAAGGAATGCACATGTACTACTACCTGGAAGAAAAATTATATTTGACAGGAGTTGAGTAACCATCTGTCAACCCTGACAGGTATAACCTACTCCAGCCAGCAGTCCTCTCACTGTTACGATGACTTGCAGATGCATAGATCTGGTCACCTGGCTGAGTGGGTTCACCTGACAGTGTAGATAAGGACAGAGTTCTATAGTATGTAAAACAATGTTGTTTCTTAATATTCACTATTTCAATGGGTCATGTTAAAGATAAAAAAGTTTAACAACTTTGAAGGAGTAAAACAAGGTAGGACTAACTGCAAATATTACCTGTAATGCTGTTATGAAATCCAGAGGAAATCATGAACATGTGTATACAAATAAATGCAACTTGTATGTATTAATATAATTTTCATAATAAATGCAAATATGACGTTTCCAAAAATAATAATCTTCATATGTAGCTCTGTAAATCATGTGCTGGATTAGAAGTAAGAAATAAGTGCTTTGCCAAGAATATATATATATATGTATATGGATTCACTTTAGAAGCTCAAAATACTGAAATGTCGAAATTCAGTATTTCGAGCCCATAAAATGGAATTCTGAAAAGAGCAAAAGCTCAGAAGTGCGAAATTCAAAACCTCGAATACCAGAGGTTTTGAATTTCATGCTTCTGATATCCCGTTGTGGTTACAGATTCAGGTAAGTGTGTGTGTTCAGGGTTTTGGGTAGGGGTTGTGGTGTGTGTTTTGTTGCTGTGATGTGTGTGTGCGAGCAGATTGTGGCTTGTGTGGTGGTGTTGTGTATGTGTCTGTGTGTAGTGCGACCTCGGAGTTAGAATATTTAAGTAGGGGGGTGTGGGGGGTGCAGGTGGGCTTGCCCCCCCTGCTTTTAGGTAGTAGAGAGCTTGTGTTTGTGTGTGAGGAGGATGGTTTGTGTGTGTGTGTGTGTGTGTGTGTGTGTGTGTGTGTGTGTGTGTGTGTGCAGTAGTAGCACGATATTCAAAATCTCCAGTGTGCGAGATTTTGAATTTCGCGCTTTTGAGTTTTCTGTCTTGAAAATTCGACTTTATAGCTTTGAAATACTGAATTTCAACATTTCAATATTTTAAGGATATAAAGTGAATCTATATATATATATATATATATATATATATATATATATATATATATATATATATATAGTTCCCCTTCAGAAGGTTGAACGGCTGAAATCTCGAAATGCATATGGCTGAAGCCATATGCTCGAATTTCAGAAGCTCAACCTTCTGAAAGGAAAAAAACAAAAAAGCAAGAAAACACAAAACAATGTTTATATATATATATATATATATATATATATGTATAAAAATCTATATATGGGATCCGGACACATGCTTGACTAGCATATGTCCGAATCACAAAACATCAAACACACATACACGAAAGCGCTTAACATCTACAAGCGTGTATGTGTATGTGTGCCTGTTTCGTAGATCGGACTACAGTGCGGGTAAGGGAAAATTCCCTTTTCCCCACTGTAGTGCGATCTCGGAGTGAGAATAATAAAGTAGGGGGCGTGTGGGGTGTGCAGAAACATAGATTTTTTTTTTTGAACTACACATACACGGAAGCGCTATTCGACGTTAAGCGCTTTCATGTATGTGTATTCGATGTTTTATGATTCGGATATATGCTATTTGAGCATGTGTACTAGACCCATATATATATATATATATATATATATATATATATATATATATATATATATATATATATATAGATCCCTATCACAACACCGACATGCCACAAAGCCGACACCCAAAACACCGACACCAAAACACCGAAAACGCACAAAACCGAACACCATAACACCGACACAAAACGTAAACTACACATTACACACAACTATACATGCACTAACCGTAACCCAAACCCTAACCCTAAGGTCCGACACTACTGCACACTTACCCTACCCGCACCCTAACCCTAACTCACTTAACCCACCCCTAACCCAAAGACTGTCACTATCGCACACTCACCTAACCCACGCCCTAACCCTAACTCACTTAACCCGCCCCTAATCCAAAGACTGTCACTATCGCACACTCACCTAACTCGCGCCCTAACCCTAACTCACTTAACCCGCCCCTAACCCAAAGACTGTCACTATCACACACTCACCTAACCCGCGCCCTAACCCTAACTCACTTAACCCGCCCCTAACCCAAAGACTGTCACTATCGCACACTTACCTAACCCGCGCACTAACCCTAACTCACTTAACCCACCTCTATCCCTAGACTCAGTCAATATCGCATACTTACCTTACTCGCACCCTAACGTCCGTCACTACCACATACTTACACAGCCTTTTCACATGTTGGTGTTCTCAGCGTCGGGGTTTTCATCCGTCGGTCATCTCAGTCTTTGATCTTCTGGTGTCGGTGTTCTCATCGTTGGTGTTCTCAGCTTTCAACGTTGCCAGGTAGACCTATATATATATATATATATATATATATATATATATATATATATATATATATATATATTCAATTCTGTTTTATTATTTAGTTATTTATATATAAAATGATAACACAGTTTAAAAAGGAAGTAAAATCATTATATTACAGTAAAATAGTGAGACATATCTCAATGAAATCATTATATTACAGTAAAATAGTGAGAAATATCTCAATGTGTAACTGCTGTACTCTTTTACAACAGTTTTCTTTATTGGTTACAAGGAAATATTTTTATAGCATTGTAGGTAAAACAAATGTAGCAAACCCATTACAGTTCAAGTATATGTAAAAAAATATTTATTTATTTTACATTTGTTGACTGGGATAGTCCGACTGGATGCATGTGCATTTTCAGCGGAGGCCCAGGGAGAAAAGCTCCATGGAATAACAAATTATCATAACATGTCATATATTACAAATAACAAATATATTATTTACAGAGATTAGATGGGCAGACAGTACAAATTACATACAGAATATCTTCAGTGATTAGAAGAGCAAACATTATAACAAATCGTCAGGTAGTGTTATTCAGTGAGAGAATCGGATAGGTCAATATAAATGGCAATAATCTGTGTTTAAGTGATCATTTCTAATAATTACAAGTGGTATATACAATACAGTATTACTATCAGAAAAAGAAATGTACAGAACTTGGGAGAGAAACACACTCCACTTTCAGGTACTCAGAAGCACTTGCCACCTGAATTCATCTGATGTCTGCATAAGCACTACTTATGACATTCTTCCCACGTACACAAACACTTCCTAACTCACTACTCCCACTGCATGCATAAGCACTTCCCTTACTCATGTTTTTCTTCAGTAAAGATCTTAGTGTAATAGTATTTGAAATGGCATGTAAACATGATGTGTCTGGATTTATTGTGCACTGCCTCTTTTATCTTTCCTCATCTCTTTTTTCCTCCGATTTTTTAATTTCTTTTTACTTTATTGTTTTGTTTCTCTCCCATTTATTTTACTTTTTTTTAGGAATTCAAATCACTCAGGAGCAGCCCAGGACGTACCTCCCAGGTCAGAGAATGATCACTCCCCTCACCTGTCTGGGGATGTCCTCACAGAATCAATGCAATGGCACCAGTCCTGTAGTCATCCTGGCACATGGCACTCCCTCCCTGTCTGGAGATGTCCTCACAGAATCAACGTAATGGCACCAGTCCTGTAGTCATCCTGGCACATGGCAGCTTGGTAAGCCTCATTTAAAAAGGGCTTTGGAACTTGGAAGGGGACATAGTGGAGCAGACAGTGAACAGAAGAATTCAGTCTGTCAAAGCCTCTCTTCAGCACGTTTAAGACCCACTGTCCCAGTTGGTGCTCACCACCACACCAATACAGGCCACTACCCCTTCAACACTGGGGTCCTCTATTGCAAAACCATCTGGTAGTGGACATGCTTGAGGCTCTGTGTACTGGGGATTCTTGCACAATCCCTTCCTCAGCCCATATTCTCTTATCCTTTGTCCATTAACCTCTTCACTCACACTACCCTCTCATATAAAAAACTATTTGAAAAATTAGGGGGATCTATCCACCGACAAAAAACATAATGTGCATCCTCTTCCCCCTCCTCCAACACAAACCCTCTTGAACTTTTCCTTGACTGTTCCCCTCTTTGTTTGTTTCCCCTATTTTCAGTCTTTCGCATCTTTCATTTGCTATTCATTAATGAAACCAACAGGTGCCCACAAAAGGATACCTAAACATTGTAAATTCCTTTCTTTTAAAAAAAATCAAGTATAACTGCTGCACAGTCCACATTTTCCATAAACCTTTTAAATGTAACTTTGCTTAGCAGTGCTTGCCAAAATTCTGAAAGACGAACAAAATAATATGAATCCTCAGGCTTTTGTGTAGTTATTCATAAGTTCCTAATGATAAATTTTACATAGCTTACCCTTTTGTGAGAAATAGGCATGTTTTTCAAAAAAGGCTTTTCTTTTCTTATTCATTGTAACTGATCTCCACTTAGTTTATTTGCATATCTGTCTAACAATGCTGCTTGCAGATTACAGCAAGGCATTTGCAAAGTCCCAGACCATCAATACAACCCTTTGGTATTCTGCCTAGTACAATAAATCAGATACATGTACACTTCTATCTTTCTTAGGCTAATAGTATACTTTAATGTTGCTTTTAAACCGATAATTAAAAATACATCCATTCAAAGGCATCAGATATAGCAGATGCAAGTTTTTTTTTTTTTAATAATTAAAATTGCATGTTTATACATGGTAGGTTTTTCATGGTTTAATTTCTCCAAATCCTTTGGGTTTCCATTACTATGGACCCCATTCCTAAATTAAAGTATGATTAAAGTTCATGAAATTGTCGTTGTTTCAATCTTTGATGTTAGCTAAAAGTGTTCTTCAGAGCACCCGTAATGTGCTCAAAACTAACTCCTGTAATTCATATGGAGTTACATGTATTGGTAGCATACCTAAATATGACTGTAAATTCTTTTTATGAGATTCATTGCTCATACTACTATTGGAACTATCTGGGTATCCTTCTTCCACATTGTCCTCATTTCTCCCTCCAAATTCTGGTATTTTATGACTTTGTGTCTGTCTGTGTGTAAGACACTGTAATCACTGGGTGTAGCAATTTCAATGATCAATACTAATCTTGTCATCTTTTCATGAACTACTACATCTGTTTTTCTCACATCTGTGTTCTCAACTGTTGGTAATGGGTGGTCCCATGTGATATAAACTTCATTGTTGTCTATAATGCTTTGTGGCTCATGTTTCCAGTGCTTCTCAGCTACTTCAATATTGTAACATTTGCACAGTCCCCAGTGCCACAGTCTTGCCACATTACTATACCTTTCAGTATTCAGGCCCTCTGCCGTTAAGAGTATCACACCCAGTAACAAGATGTGTGACTATTTCCAGTTCTGTTTTATAAAACCTGCATTTGGCCGGTTCTATAGGGACATTTATATATATATATATATATATATATATATATATATATATATATATGAAGAAGATATATGGCTATGTTTGCTTTTACATTTCAGTTCACCTGCTTCCTTTGGATTCAGCAGAAATCTCTTGACACAAAATTGAAAGGTATGATAACAACATATTTTCTGTTAACAACTATGGTAACCTAAATCTCTAAATATGTGTAGTGGGAACAATGACCTCAACAATTTGCTAATTACTAGTAAATATGTATTTTGGCTAAAATGAAACGTGTTATAACCCTAAGTCTGCAAAGAAAGCAATTTGTTTAAGCTACATATTCTGTTTAGTAGATGTTAATTTAGATATTTCAATGACATTTTGTTTAGTTTTTTTAACTAATTTTACATAAGTGGACTGCAACAGATGAATACATGGACCGATAGTGTTATACTGAATGACAGAAACAATATATTACATGAGTTTGAAATAGATGATCCTGTCAATGATTAACTTTATGCTTATAATTCAAAGTTCATCTGCCCTTTCAAACTTTTTTAAAAATCTTTGGTAGTTGATTGAAGTAATACTTATCAGCTATAATTCTATAATTAAAATGCTTAATTATGCTAATAAAACTGCAAATATTACAGGATATTAATCTACTGAAATATTATAAAGCAAGAACTCCAAATGGTTTCACTTGTTATAATAAATGGCTTATATAAATAAAATTTGGTTATTGTAAAAACAGAGCTTGAAAATTAATAATCTTCTTAACTGCTGATGTTTATATAACTTTCTTATATTTAAGCTAATCTTGCATTAGACATGTAGGGCAATAGTTTTTTGGGGTTGTAGTTTAATTGATATTAATTAATTAGTCTAGAATTCAGTTGAACTTTGGAAGATTTTTAGTTCTCTATTAGTGTGTGCTTTAATGTTTAGCTTTTGAATTTTAGTGAATGTTGTAGATCAGAGTGTGTGATATACCTTTAAAAAGCATCCCAGTCAGTAGGCATGTGCATATAAGTACTGAGCATGTGCAAGCAAGAGATGCCATTTTGAGTGAGCAGTCAGAGTGAAATCATGCATGTGTAGTAGTCAGTCAGTTAATTAGTTCATTTAAGTTTAATGTTCCTGCCATCCATCCTGTTGTGTTTGTATGTAATAAACTACTTAAAAAGAACACCCAAGCCTCATTGTCTTATTCAGATACACAAGATGAGTGACGTTTTGTCAGAAAGGGATGCAGAGTCAAAACCATGAGGTACACAGTTAGAAATGAAGGAATATAGGAGTGGATCATCCCTACTGCTCAAATCACTCGCAAACAGGTCAGAAACAATTTCCAGGTACTAAAACTCACTTAAATGATTTTTTACAATAAATATAAAATGAAGAACTCAGAATGCTCAAAATGAATTTCTAATTAAACAAAATGTTTAAAACTGTGACATATTGATAAAAATATTCTATATAATTATAAAAACATTTGAAACCATATCCAAATCACATAAAATGTATAAAAAAGGGAAAATGTTGTATTAACTAAAGTTATTTGAAGTATCTGAAGTGTGCAAAGTGTTGGCAAGTGTGTGCAGTTATTTCACAAAGTACAGCTATTTCAAAAAATATTTCACAAAATACAGTCTTTCAAAGAGATTATTGCGCATTTAAATATTATTACACGTACCAGATGTGTGTGCATGTTCATACATAATTACAAGGGCCAAGACTGCATTGTGTTTAAACTATAATTTGTTGGCATGGCAGAAGGATTTCGCAGACCAAGTCCAATTGTGTTTGATAACAATATTGCAGAAAATTGAAGAGTGTTTGGGCAGGAATGCAATATTTTTATATAGGCTGCTTTTTCTGACAAAGATGCAAGTACAAAGGCATTTATTCTGCTTAATTTAGCTGGTTCACAAGCCACTGAAATAGACCATACATTTGTGTATGCACCTGCGCTGTTTGCAGGAGAGAGGGGAGACTGCCATATTGTGGTACCGACTGAAACATGGAAAGACCCTGAATGCTTAAAACATAAATTTAGAGAAATATGCAGCCCCCAAACAAATGTTACAATAGAAAGGCACTTATTTTACAGTAGTGATCAAAAGCCTAGTGAAACTTTTGCAGCATATATAATGTACTTGAGAAATAAGTCTGAAACATACAGATTTGGTGATCTGAGAGATGAGTTGAAAAAGACAGTGATTTAATGTTGAACAAGGCCATTGAGATTTGTCAGATATATGAGCTTACAGAAAGGCACACAAATATGCTTAGAAATGAGAAATGCATGCACATGGCTTTTTCTAATGCTAATGTGGATAGTATGCAGCACAAAGTTAACAGATAAAGGCCTAAGGGTGTGGCAGCCACAGCCTGAGCTTCAGCAAAACTCAGATCAGCTTCAGTAAGGCCTAGTGTACATACAACAAAGCATAAGGGTGACTCAGCAAAACTTGTAGCTAGCCTTATAGTCAACTATCGTAATTGTTGTGGAAATCACGAGCCCAAGTGAGAAAAGTGTTTAGCTTTTGCTCAGAAGTGCCATTCTTGGAAAAAGTGTAATAATTTCAAAAGGTTTTGTAAATCAAATAAGGCATATTATTTTATTAAAAGACAGCAGTCAAAGAGGCAACTTGATTAGTTAGGAAGCTGCGACCCTACATTTTATGTTGATGGTGTGTCTGTGGTTGCTGAAACAGTCAATGCAGTAGATTTATGGGCAAAGAACAAAATCTTTTGTGCTGTTCAGAATAATGGGACACCCGCAGAGCTCAAAGTAGGTACTGGTTCAATGTGCAATGTTATGTTAGCAGAAATGTTTGTTAGTGTAAAAGCTGCAAAACAACTTGATTTGCAAAGTGTGCAAAGCTTGTTGCTTATAGTGTTGAAAAGATACAAACTGAAGGCTCAGCAGTGCTTTCATGTTACTTTGTTGAGAACAGCAATGACTTGTAGTTTTATGTAGTCAAGAGACACTTGCAGTCATTATTAGGTCTCAGAGACAGTTTGAAAATGTGATTGCTTTCATTTAACAAAGAAGTCCACCATATAAGCTTGAATGAGAACAGTTAAATTTTTGCTCAAAGCATTTTTTTCTAACTATGCTGATATTTTTGAAAACAAACTAGGCAAACTCCATGAAGTTAGACCCAGAAGTCAGTACAATTATCAGACCAGTATGGAAAGTTCAAGTAGCTATGCAGAACAGAGTCAAAGCAGAGTTAGGCAGAATGGTGCAGCTTGGAGTAATTTGTCCAGTAGAAGAAGCAACTGAATGGGTATCTTCCATGCTAATAGCTCACAAGAAAAGCTCATATGATATCAGAATATGTATTGATCCAAGAGATTTGAACAAAGCAGTAAAATGACCTCATCATCCTATGTGCACAGTCGAGGAGGTTGCTGCTGTCATGCCAGATGCCACTGCTTTTTCTGTCTTAGATGCAAAAAGTTTATTTTGGTAAATTCGGTTTGATAGAAAATCTTCATTGTTAACCACATTCAGTACACCATTTGGAAGGTACAGATTTCTGAGAATGCCATTTGGGATAAATTCTGCAGTGAATTCTTTCAATGTATGATGGAACAACATTTTTTCTGGCTATCCATGTGCTATTATAGTAGATGATATTCTTGTAGGAGGCAATGGTGAAGTCAAACATGGTAAAAGCCTCAAGAAAGTTCTAGAAAGAGCTTGTGAAGTGACTCTTAAGCTGAATCCTCAGAAATGTAAACTCAGGCTATGAAAAGTTACTTATGTTGGTCATTTGTTTACCATTTCAGGCTTACAACCAGATCCTTCCAAGCAAACAGCTATTCTTGAAATGCCAGCTCCAGACAATGTCCAAGCCTACAATGTCTTCTTCGCATGATCAACTATTTAAATTCCAAAAAGGAAAGAGTATACCATGACAAGAGTGCTGTAAAAAAACTTTAATTCACCATAAAACAATAAAACATGGTAAGTGCTTTCACAGTCTATTATACAACTGCTTCTTCAGACCTAAAAACACACACGGCTTAAACTCATTTATACAAATAAAAGCCCAGTCAACAGGCAGCATTAATTAATGCATCTCATTCACTCAGACAGGTTGCACCAAATAGAGAAACATTTAGTGTGTGAAGTGTCATGCTTTCAAAACTAGTTTCAAAGAGACCCTGTCATTAAGGCCAGGGGACTTATCACTGTTCAAACATGTAATCCACTCTTGTTCTTTCTCCTCAGTAAAGTTCTTAAAGTCTCCCACTCTTGAATTTGTGACCAAGACTTCTAAAACTAAATATTTAAAGCTGTGATTCTGTCCCTTGTCCAGTACATGCTGGGCTAGGGCATTCATAGTTTTCATATTTTTTATGTCATTAACATGCTCTAGCACTCTATCTTTCAAGCATCTGTTAGTTTTCCTTACGTAATAGGCATGGCATACCACACATTATGCAAAATAGATCAAGTCCTTAGTTAGACAGTCCGCATTAATGGAAGTCTCAATAACAAATTTCAGCATAGGGTGTACAAACTTGTTACTGTATGTATAAACCTGCAGGCCTTACATTTCCTACAGGTAAATGTCCCTTCACGATCTGATAGGGGGATATATACATCCCTCATGTTCTTATAGCATAACTGTCTCTTCAAGGATCAATTATTTGGGAAAGTGACATGCAAAGATGTAACCAGGTCCTGGTAAGAACAACACCAACAAGTATTTGATGTCCTGAAACACAAAATTGCCAGTCCATCGACGTTAAGATACTATGATGTTCACAAACCAGTTACTCTTTCCTGTAATGTTTCTAAATTTGGTCTTGGTGCAGTCATTCTTCAAGAAGGTAGGCCAATAGCCTATGAATCAAGAGCTCTTACCAAAACTGATATGCAGTATGCCCAGATTGAGAAAAACTCTTGGCAATTGTGTTTGCATATTTGAAGTTCCATCATTATATTTATGGCCGACCTATCCAGATAGAAATTGATCACCAACCTCTAGTCACTATTTTGAGAAAGCCTGTGCATACAGCTCCTGCCAGACTGCAACGCATGATGCTCAAATTGCAAAAGTATATTTCAATCTTAAAAAAACAGCAACCGTAACCAGGCTGGGTGTAAAAATCAAAACTACAAAAGAACACCACTGAACACAGAGAAGAGTCCAGGCAGATTAATGTTTTTTTTCCCCTTTTGTCTCTTGCGCCCAAGTGGGGCATGAACCCATAACCCTGTGATTAAGAGTCATCTAAACAGTAGCATATTTGGTATCAGATTTACATCTTCTTATAACATATTTACTCCTATTTATTTCAAATGTCATTGTCATAAAGTTGATAAAAGGTTCTATCAAAACATCTATATATTGGAAAACATACACCTGGAATTCTTTGTTATTGGCCAACATCTGCCATCCTAGATATATCAGCAACATCTGCTCTTCTCAATTTAAACATGTTAAATGAATGAGTAGCAAACCTAGTGATTTTAAACATGGCATCCAAGACATGGAACTTGCACTCAAATAACCAAGATAAAGTGTCCCCCACATTAAGAAAACCCTTGGCACTGTTCAAGGCATAGTAAAGATTTATCTCTTAGAATTTAATATTCCTCCAGAGGATGTAAGATAGACTCAGGCATCGGATTTATTAATATATGTGGTATTAATGGCTTTAAAATAAAGCAAATATTAAAAAAAAACATTGACACATATTGAGCAGTGACAGTATTTTTAGTAGCTTAGGCAGTAATATTGGTAGGTTTGCTTTCAGAAAACTAAAAACAATATTGCTCACATATCATCTGTTTCCAAAACATTATATATTAATAAATTATCCATATCAAGCACAAAGTGATCACAGAGATGTATTACTTAGGTCAGCTGTTCTTTTTGTCAACATATTTGCAACACTAAATGCCAATTTGTGCCAATACAGTTAAACCATACAAGATAAGGGAACCATGTAAATCATATTAGGTGATCTACATGGCTATATGCATGTGTAGTACATATTACGTATGCTACGTAGACATCCAATACATGGACACAAAAGATCTGCTACACCTGAGTGGTCTGAGGTACTGTAGGGAGGGCAGCACTTTATATAAACACTGTAAGGTTGAATTATATAAAATATAAGACTAAAACAACAGCTGTGGTTAGTAATGCAGGAACCTTGTATCCACTTGGGCAGACTTAGTTACCCTTGGTCTTCATATTCTATTAGAAACTACCACAAATGCAGCAACAAGGATAAATGACTCGTTCAAATGCAAAATTGTTTTTGAGTCACTAATTTAAGCCCCTCCATTGTTTTTGACTCCTTCATATTCTATTGTTGACATTCTGTTTTGGAGTATAGAAAACAAGCATTTTGTATTATGGCAGATGATTTGTTTTAGTTTAACATATTTTGCCACTAAAGGGCTCTAATGTAATAAACATTTATGGTGGATTAATAAAACCTCATGCATAGTCAGGTAGATGTTTGAATAGTAGGTTGAGATAGAAATAATTTCAACATTCTGTAGTTGAAGATTCATAAGACTTTTTTCCCTTACAAATGGATACGGTACCGTGCAGCATTCAATGTTTAATTGTATATTATGAGGGTTACATTACTTCTCTCAATGATCCCTTTGATACAAATTTAGAAACTGTATAGTTACACATGGACAGCCCCCTTTTTCATGAGTTATTTAACAGTTACACAAAGACCATGGGACAGAGTGATAAGGAATTAGAAGCCAGGAAAACTAAAACATACAAACATAGTTACAATGACTAAATAGCTTAAGCTGCATTCAGATGGTATAAGGGGAAATGGATGGTTTATTTTCAACCAATGAAAGCTAGGTGAAATCTGAAAACCAAGTACTGTAAACTACAAAGAACATGTATCAATCAGATTAACTCTCATTTGGGTAACTCATAACTGGTTCTAGTATGGCTGCCACACCTGCCCAAGCAGATTCACTCAGACAGTGATTTGCACTGAAATTGCCTAACTAATCTTACTCTTATCGCATTGCCATTAGTATTTAATACTGCTGCTTTAGGTTTTTTCAAGCTTTTTTTTGCATAGCTTCTTCCATTGGTCATAACACTTTAGCGGCTTTCAGCTAATATTGTCCTGCTAGTGGCACTTTATACATCCTGACCATTCTGATTTGTTAATACTGTTTCATTCTTTTTAAATCACTGCATTGAGTGAATACATTAGAGACTAGTGTGCTGTTGTAAAGATTATCTTCTGATATATTTTGGGTTCTGTACGATATACAAGGCATGATTCTGCTTTATGTTGTATAGCAATGACACATATAAGTGAAGGTATTTATTTAGAAAGCAGCATATTTATTACAACCAGTTACATTAATACATTATCTTGGATTCATAGCACAAAAGAAAGAGCATGAGAAGAGATTATATCTATTTTTTCCTCCATATCTAAAATTCAACACTAAATTGATTTCAGCATCCAGCAGCACCCACAAACCATGTCAGATATCTTCTGACCAAGATTCAACTGTAAGTACACCCTTCACACTATGTTCATTTAATTGTCCATCCTGTCTGAGTTTAAAGGTGAATTCAGAAGTCTGGAGTGACCGTTATTCTCAAAGCAACATTGCACTAGTGTAATGATCTATAATCTATACTGTTTTGAACATGGAGTCTGCAGAGTGCAAGCATAAAAATGGATATTAGAAGGAAAAAACATTGCATGTAACAACCAGTTTCCATACTTACATCCATTTAAAAATATTTTTTTACCACATAGAATGTATAAAATGTAAAATTTAATGTCCTTTAAAATGACTGTTTGTCGATACGCAGTTTCACTTAACTGTAAAATATTTTTCAGTTATTCTACATCTTTGCACACGTTGCTTATTATGTGCAAATTCACATCAGCAGTGCAGAATGTTGTACTTTGTTGTGCTGGTTAACAAATTGTGATGCTGCAGTTCCACACTGGCCTAAGTGGGATGCGCTGTGATATTTCTGCAAAATGACTATTGACAGAATGTGTGATAACTTGTGCAATACAACTCCCTACCGCATTATCTCAGCTATTAGCCCATAAAGGCAGCAGTGTAGTTTTATTCTCCATACAGGAACTGTGATCAATACTTTACCACAGCAGTTACTGGGTATTTAACTGAGATATGGATATTTAAATGAAAAGGTTTTATTAAACGTCGATATACTTCTTTCTGTAAAGAAGTAAATCCCCCCATGGATAGCTAGTATGAATATTCCAGTAGCACAGTTAGTACCATCTTGACTCACTAACAGCCCTGTAAGCAGGATGGGTGTTTGTTCTCAGTGTGTTTACTTTATTTTTGGAACTTATGTATAGAGCTCCCCTCATAAACATTATAAGGACCACAGTAACACTGGCAGTATTTGATCACAAGTAACTTTATCTGTTTTTATATTCGTATATTAACAATACTAAGTACTTCAGACATTACATATTTATTACTCCAAAAAGAAAGAAAAATACACAAAATATTCTTCATTTAGAGTTTTTAAAAATGTTTCAAATGAGCTTTTAAACAAATTGTTCATTCAAAAAACTTGAATTGAGAAATGGTGGATTACTTCACAGTGAAGACTGACATACATGGCATTTTGAGTTTTCATGATTTGTATTTTTTGCGAATCCTGACTCCATGCAAACAATACTTTATTGCTTGTCTGACAAAAGCATGAAATAAAAATGAAGTGTTGCAAATATGGGAATCCTTGTAGTTAGTAATACTGTTTCATAGAGTTTAGACATTATGTTCCTTTCTTGGTTAGAGTAGCCTTACTTTTTTCTTAATTTATAAATTCCTTAACCTGTAAGTAAACTAGTCCTTGTAACCTTTTCAGGCACGAGCTGGGTCAACAAATGCAATAATCCAGAAGACTGCCCAGCTACCTCTCTGTCCACAGGGTGTCCCCTCTTTTGGGAAGATCACAAGCATTTTCACAGCATGCAGAGTGGCTAGAGTGTTCCATGAGTATGAGTGAAGGAATGCACTGTGTGTCATCTCAGCAGAAACATCCTGTCTTGTTCTGCATCCACAACATCCTATAACACTGGATGGTAATGTGGGAGTGATGGTACCCCCCCCCACTTGTCTTCCCTACCAGAGATAGAGTGGTCATGAGAAAAGCAGCAGCTGTGATTGATGGCCACATACAGAGATCTGCAGCATAAATATTCCTTATGTTGACTCCCCATTGTGCTGTATTAATGGGACAGGCTGTCCTGTAAGCAATCACAGAGACCATTTACAATTCCAACCAGCTTAGCTAAGAGCTGCATTAGAGTCTGCCTGCCCAGTGTATTGGCCCTGTACAAACACCAAACAGTGGATGTACAGGCACTTAGGTCAGAAAGTGGATGGTACCAATGTCCTGGCTGGACAGCAGTGCACAGACCTCTTACCATACTCCTCATTCTCAATGATGTTGGTGGCAACCAAGGGTGACCCTACCACTGGAGATGAGAGTGGAACCTGCACTGATAGGTTGGCCGTGCCACATCCTGTCCTACTATAGCATCCTGTGTCTTAGCAATGACTTGCTCAGGTACAAGAGCTGTATCCATGGAAGGGACATGGGACTTTGGCCATCATATTGCCCATGTCTATCACTGCTACTGTGACCCCACCCCATTGTACCAGTATTTGCTTTCAATCATCAGTGGGTCCAGACAGTTCCCTGATATCAGGCTTGCCCATATTTACAACAAAGGAATCTGACAGCACAGCACATTTGAAAACGCATGAGCATGAACATGTTTATGAAAGCACCCTTCACCAACACCAGCAGCCCAGTGTAGGTAAAATGGCATAACAGAGTGCTAGAGAAAATCAAGTTAATGCACCCTGAGCAGATGGAAGTTGCACATTTTCTCAAGATATTCCTGTAAGCATGATTCTAAGATGGCCGCCAGCTAGACTGCACACACTTCAGCTTGCTCCAACTACTAAATTCAAATCTAACCTCATCTAAGGCTACTGCTACAGTGTAAATCTACAAAAAAGCAACTCCTGTGTAATTAAACCTATGTCGCTACCTGAGTGAAGCTTATTTTTATCTTCTGAGTGTAAAAATAAGAAATGCATACCTTGGATTTGGGTGATGACTAAGCAGTGACTCCTGTACATGTGCCTGGGCCTGCAAGCAGTAAGTAGCAGCTACAAAAAATAAGAAAAGAAGCAAGCTTTCACACAACAAAGAAAAATGGACCAAATGGAAACACACACATCTAAAACAAGACTATCTCAAATTGCTTCTCCAGACAAGGAAGTTATTACTAAGAGGTAGAAAACTACCAAATCTCAAGCCGAAGTGTCAAAGAACCAAATGAAACCAAAAACTGATAATCTTTTGACATGGAGGAACTAAAAGCAGTTTTAATGCCTCTGCAAACAGAAATAAAATCTTTCTCTTCAAAACTTACAGCGTTTGGCAATAACTTGGATCAAATAATAACCAGACTGGAAAAAAACGAGGCTAGAATACGGAGTAATGAGACAAAGATAGAAGAAATACAGAAAGCTTCTTCCATCACTGAAAATTCAGTCAAAGAAATACAACAAAAACTGATTGATTTAGAAGCTAGAGCAAGGAGAAATAATGTATTGATCAGAGGCATCCCAGAAAAATATGAAGAGTCACAGCTAGCTAATGTAGCAAAGGAAATCTTCAGTCTCCTTCTTGAAAACAAAGAACTATCCCAAAAAATTGTTATTGAAAGAATACACTGTGCTCTGAGAAAATCTCAGACCTTGGGTGCCCCCAGGCAAATATATCTAAGAATTCTAAATGCTGCACATGCTCAAGAAATAATTCAAGCTACAAAAAAAGGAAACATATTCTATGGAATGCCTGCAAGATAACCTTTGCTCAGGATCTGCCTCTACAGATAAAACAGTTAATACAAGCTCTTTCACCATACTGCATTTACTTAGGAAGCGAAAACATTAGATTCCAAATGAAATACCCAGCAACTCTGCAATTTCAATACAATGGCTTAAATTATGCAGTTAAAAATAAAGAAGAAGGAAAAACAGCTTTTCTCAAAGCCTTTAAAGAACTGCCATGAAGTAATTTTTTTTTTTACACAAAAGGCTCCTAATACAAAGACTATATGCTTCTTTGTATTTTTGGCATACTAATTCTCTCAATGACAAAGTAAAATACATGTTTTCTGCTTGGAGTCATTGTTTTTCATTTGGGCACTCCAACTACAGCTTAGGGAGCATCTCCACACTGTCACGAATGAACTAAATTACTCAGAACACTTTGCAACCATGAATCAGGAAAATTAAGCACAGCTGAGGTCAAAGGACAAACTATGGTATCCATTCAAGCCCAAAACATCTCAGAAAACCAACATTTGCAAATTAAAATGAAAGTAAGGCTCTCAAATAACAGAATATCTGTGGATTTACTTTTTCCTGACTCAAAAAGTGAAGATTCTCGTGTATATGGTGTATGGAAGGTAAATCTAGCCTAGAAATAGTACCACAGGTTAACTGATTATATACAAATGGTAATATAGAGGTGCTGCTTTTTTTTCTTGTTCCTTCCTGAATATATACAAGCTGGACTAATAAAATCTTCTGGGTTAGAAACTGTAGCAGCTGTTGCAGCTGCAATAAATACTCAGCCCATACTAGGAAAAGCAAACCATTGTAGTTAGGTTTGTGTTGTTTTACATAGTGTTAAAATATGCTTTCTTAAGCTTTAAAATAAGTATGCATCAAGTGTAAGCATACCAATCTTGTACAGCAGAGAATATATAGGGATTCTTTGTTTTTCTGTCTCATATTTTCTTTCTTTTTATGATCACAATGCTGTTTTTTTTTGTATATATGCTCGATTCTTACATGATAAATGGACATCCAGGGATATAACTGTAACAGTAAACACAGACCCAGCAAGTAAAATAACTGCTCTCTCTCTCTCTCTCTATATATATACATATATATATATATATATATGTATATACATATATATATATATATATATATGTACATATATATATATATATATATATATATATATATATATATATATATATATATATATATATAAGGAATGTACATATGACCAGCATAACAAGGAACATGCAAACACTGTTTGACAAAACTATATTAAGGTAAAATCAGGTTGGGTATGTTGTTACTCTTCTATGTGTGAATACAATTAAAATGCAACAGTTTGCTTTGTACTATATTTTGATTAGAATGCAATTTGCCTATTAAGCTAGATATATAAATTTCGGTTAAAATATGCTCAGCTTAATTATTTTCAAATGAACAAAGGGTTAGAATGCATATCTTTTATAGATGATTTGTGTGGGCAAGCTGTTATGTGTGATGTTTTATTGCTGGGACTTAGAATGACAGAAACCTTTTGTATTATAGTTGTTAATATTCCTTTTACCTCTCTTTCAGGTAGTAGGCTAGCGTGGGTATGCACGGGGAGGGGTTCTGAAAGGGAGTGATGTCACACTTATATCCACACCATTGATATGTACAAAAAATTCTAATACTTTTGAAATGTTATTTTGTCCCTATACATATATATATATATATATATATATATATATATATATATATATATATATATATCCACTTATTCTGAAAGCCAGCAATCTGTGTATTATACCCTTTAGATGATCTCTGTGGATTCTTTCAATGTAAAGGGCTTACAAGATAAGAAAAAAAAGAATCTATAAATGCACTTAATTTTTAAATCTAAGGCAGAGATAACTTTCATACAAGAAACACATATGTTGAAAGAGCAAGAGCAATGGGAGAAAGATATAAAAAATGGGTGAAATATATTGTTGCTGCTGGTGACAGTACGGCTTCTAGGGGAGTTGCCATAGTAGTTAAAAAATCTTTTGATGGTAATATATGGAAAGGCAGCTGTGACCCAAATGGCAGATGGTGTTATTTTACTTGCAAACTGCCACCGTTTTAAAAAACCTTTCTTAGTCCTGAATGTTTATGCCCCATGTTTGCATCAAATAACGTATCTATATGAGATATACAGAATCTTAGAGAACTATCCTAATTACTTCTGTATCATAGGAGATGACTAGAGTATGTTAATTAATCCAGAACTTGATAGGACAAATAAGAATAACAAGCAATCGGTTCAGCTTACTACACTAATAGCTGAAATAATGGAAGATTTTAAGTTCGCTGACCCATTTGAAAACTATAGAAATAGTATAACTACTAGTAAATTCACTTATTATTCACCATATCACAAGTCTTGGTCTAGGATAAATGTATTTTTAATATCTGAAATCTTATTAAATAATACAGTCACATACAATAATGAACCTAGGACAATATCTGATCATGCAAATATAAATATTACACTAAAGTTCGAGAGCTCAGTGCAAGGACCCCAAACAGTTATGAACTGGGCGTTAAATACTAACATACTAAAGCTTAAAGATGTTTCACAAAATATCATAGACATTCTTACCCAAACGTATAACAACCTAGAAGTAGTAGATATACCATATGACATTCAATGGCAAGCTACAAAAGCCACTATTAGGGGTATATTAATTCAAAAAGCTGCTTTCTATAAAAATGAAACAGAGAAAAAGTCATATTAATAGAATCAAAATTAAAAAATATAGAGTCAGAACTGAAAATAAATTATTCACCAGTACTTGAAAGTCAAATGGTTACACTACATGGACAACTACGTGAAATTCAAACACAACAGTACTCAATCAATGAAATTAAACTCCTCCACAAATATGCTGAATGGGCTCAATTGCCCTCAAAATCACTGGCAAGAATCATAAACATTAACAATCCTTCTACCAAAATAAAGCAACTAAATTATAATAACAAAACTTTAGAGACAGATGAAGAGATCATTGCAGCTTTTGAAAAGATATACCAAAAACTATATGGCCCCCAAGACCAGTTTAATGAGTCATTATTTCATCGATTTACCGAAGAGTTACAATTTCCAGTACTGAATGAGACACAAATAAATAATCTTAAAGCTTCCTTAAGTGTAGAAGAAATCATTGCTGCTGTAAATAAGTTGAAACCAGGTAAATCACCAGGGCCTGATGGTTATGTGGCGGAATTTTACAAGACTTTCAAAAAACAGTTAGCACCTATACTACTGAAAGTATACAGATACATAATAAAGTATGGTACCAAAGACCTGTATATCGATAACTCAAAAACTATATTTATACCAAAACCCAAATCTGATGCATCAAACCCAAATAACTACAGGCCGATAGCACTCATAAATATTGATATTAAAATTCTTTCTACAATACTAGCTAGTAGAATCAAACAAATTCTACCTCACATTATATCTTCTGAGCAACTAGGCTTTATGAACAACAGACAAATATATGACAACACACTTACTATTGATTGAGTCATTAGTTTAAAAGTGAATGATAAATGCCCTAGCTATGCACTATCAGTCGATGCAACCAAAGCTTTTGACAGAGTAAATTTTGATTTTTTATTAAATATACTCAAGAAATTTAGCATTCCTGAGGGCTATATAAACATGGTTAGGGGCTTTATACAAAAATGCCACAACAACACTATCTATACATAAAAAGCAATCAAAGCCTATTCAGATAGTGAACGGTACAAGGCAAGGATGCCCACTATCACCTTACCTATTCAATATATACATAGAACCTCTACAGCTTAAAATATCACAAAGAACTTACCACCATATTATGAATATTTCCAAAGTCCCAATAAAGTATACAGCTTTTGCTGACTATCTTAACCTTTATTTTGAATTCCCCAATACTGATTTGAATAAATTACTAAATTCCATTGAAAAATTCTCAAAAATATCTAATTATGCGATTAACCCTAATAAATCCATCATATTCCCTATGAATACTCTAGGACATAAGGAATTCTATTCCCCTGAAACTGAAATTAAAGTCAATTATCATCTCAAATATCTGGGTATTATGTTCACTCACCCCCAATCTGACATGACTAACAATAACTTGTTTAAAACCTGGTCTAACATCACTGAAGACACTAAGAGATGGTTAAACCTCAATCTATCTCCACTAGCTAAGGTGGCCATAGTTAAAATGAATATTCTTCCAATACTATTGTTTCAGTTTAGTGCTATTAACCAAAATATACCAAAAAACTTCTTCTCCAAACTAGAAACACTACTAGAAAAGTTTATTTGGCATCCAAAAAGTACAAGAATAAGATACACTAAATTAACATTACCCAAACAAAAAGGGGGCCTAGGCCTGCCTGAATTCCAAACATACTACAACATATTAAACGCTAGTCGAATTATACAAATAGCAAATTTTGAACCATTCAACAAAGCGTGGTATCCACTATGGATTAAAATATATTACAATCATCTAATCTCATGCAATTTAAACCCTAGAGCAGTACCCTTTCTAAATTCTAAGACTTTAAAGCATTTTAAGGTTCATCCCATAATAATAAGAAACACAGTAATATTTCAAAAGCTGGTAGCCTCCCTAAATCTTAAAGATACTTTGGTATTGGGACAGCCAGTACACCTTAATCCTAATATTAAATTAAACAATACTATATTAAACCTGAATCAGTATCCAAAATTAAAAATATCACTGTATGGGACCTATACCAGATCAAAAGTTTCTCAGTTGACAATATTAGACAAAACCTTGAAGCAAATAAAAGCTATAATACCATAATCAACCAATTACTATACCTGATCAACACAATTACTATGAATGTCAAAATAGACAACCAAGACATGCAGGTATATCAACAAACTATTAACCTGCTACTGTCGAGATCTAAAATGTTATCAAATACATATAGATTAATAACAAAAATTAGATATCAAGATGCAATTCTATATTCCAAATTTTGGGAAGAGAAAAATAATAAAATAACTGATGAACAAAAATCTGATGCTATTGAACTTACTTTGAAATTAACTCCCCTTAAAAACTAATTTATACCCAAATTATGGTCAATAACAACGCGTATCACACACCACTTTTTCTTAGCAAAATTAATCCCTCCCACTTCCCTTATTGTACCATATGCCAAAACAGTGTTGCTGACACCCTTCATATTTTTTTGAGCTGTAAAAATGTTTACAAGCTGTGGTGTTCGCTAAGAACCAAGTTAGAAAAAAAGGGATACACCAAATCTACCCTGTCATGGGAAATGGCAATTTTACATATATTCCCTAATAATTTCTCATACGAAAATAAACACATCATAGTTACATTGTGTGCAATGATCAAATCATATATAGCCCAAAATTGGTTAGATAGAAGTAAAATCACATGGGAAGAATTTAACAGAATGGCTATGAAATACTTATTAGCCAGCAAATTAATTACAAGAAGCCAAAAAAAACTATCTTACTAACAGAAACATTGGAAAACGATTTTAAAATCCTAGGACAAAATTGATTTATGACCAAGGGACTTCACCATCAATATTACTTTACATAATTAAGGGAAACTAAAGGCAATTATCATAGAAATACCTACAGTAACAGTGTACAGGTCATGGAAAACACATATAATATGAACATTAAGGTTACATCAATGTATATATTGTACATAGTACAAGACAGAATGTTTATTTAGGTAGACTAGAATATCTGGTTGTAATGTTTTAATGTCACATTTTCAATATGTTGTATACTATCTTTATGTAAATGTCTGTTTTACAGCTCATTAAGAGCAGCTTGATTATTAGACAATTCTGTATAATTGTTACCCTAACATTGATGATTTACGTTATGTATATCGTATTTGGACGACTGAAACTTGATATTCCAAGTACCTTGTATGTATATTTTCTGTGTCATTCTTTTCTTGTATTTAAATAGAAGAGAAATGAAATAAAAATTATATTTGAAAAAAAAAAGATATTCCTGTAAGCACAAAGAAGCCAAGGTCTTTAGCTGCATGGTCCTGAGTCAAACAGGTAGTGTAGATACTGCCATGTGTTATGGCATATTAAGTTAGGACATCATCGACTGATATCCAAGACACTTCATTCAGTTCAGTACCCATGTCCAGGACTCCAGTATGGAAAGCAGGACTATTTAGATTCCCAGACAGAGAAGCATGGAATTCCTCTGTCTGCAAAGGATGATTTTGTCTATAGACATCCAGTAATGGCCCTCTGGTCCTGTGGAAAGTGTGTCTCCTTCCCACACTCATGCACAGTCATGTTGGTAACCCTTTCCTGGACCTGTTATTTTGTCCTATTTTGACCAACAACCACACTGATCTGCTTTTAAAGATCCATTTAGACGCACTTATAAAAGTGGTGGTCAGCTCTCTCATTCTGTATCACCTGCCAACCATGCCCACATTCCCTGTCAGGGAGAACTTTCCCTTATGATTTCATTAAACAACAAACAAAACTACTGATAGTATCAAAAAACACATGTCAGTCGTTGGAAAGTTCTAAAGTTTATACCCATACCACAGTAATGCACGGATTTACCCAGTGTTCCCATTACCTGTTTTTGTGTGTCCGATGATGTGACTCAAGCCATGTGTTTGGTTGCTAGAGAAACAGAATGCCCATTGAGTAAACAGGGGGCATCCTCAGAGTTGGTGGTGAGACAAAAAACCTCATCATTGAACAAACCTTCTTTTGCATTGCCTTTACCAATCAGAACGAAAAGGAAGCTGTCTTTCGATGGCCCAGACCATCAGAAGAGCAGGAGAAAGAATGAGCCGCAAGATGTCAAGACGATACAGTGAATGTGGAACCAGATGAAATGGACTTGATATGGAATATTTCCAAGAGGTGTTTAACTGACTGTGAATGCTCTGTGCTGAATAGAGGACTTTCTTTTATCCCTGCTCAATTGGCTGATATATCAGATGTGCTAATTGATTGTAAGTTAGTTTTACGTAATGTACAGCTTAAAATGATGTTTGGTACTAATGATAATGCTGACAGTAATTTCATTTTTAGAAAACCTAGCTTATATTCACCTCAGAGTCATCCTTTGTTAGATATTTTTTACAAACTTTGTGAAAAGGAATTATAAGCATTTTAGTGGTGAGAGTAGAGTAAGGGGCTTTGAAAATTTAAATAAGGAAGAGAAGTTAGCATTAAACGCACATGAAAATGATACATCAATTGTAATATGACCAGCAGATAAGGGGGGTTTAATAGCGATTATGGACAGGCCATATTATTTTCAATGCATGAATGAAATGTTGCAGGATGAACATACTTATAGAATTATTGATGTCAATGTGATTAATGAAATCAGTGACAATATGTTAAATGTGTTAATGGAAAGTGTTAATAATGAAATTATAAATAAAGATTTGTTCAGATATTTCATGGTAGAGCAACCACTTGTTCCATCTTTACAAGGATTACCAAAGATCCATAAAGATCCCTATGCTCCACCATTTAGACCTATAGTAGCTGGTGAGGGATGGCTAACAGAGCCATTATCCATTTATGTAGATAAGCAACTAAAACCTGTGCTACAGACTCATGAGTACATTTTACAAGATAGTAAGCAATTTTTACAGGAATTGTATGATTTCACCAATGGCGATGTTAATGGGATGAGAGGTAAGGTGTTGATAGTGACCATGGATGTCGTATCACTGTTTACAGTGATACCCAACAGAGATGGAATAAGAATGGTCAAAAGTTTCTTGATAAGTATCTGGCATGGCTATTGGCACTTCATGAGCCAAATGTTACGTCAATATGGTTATGGCAGAATGGCAATTGGTATGTATGTTATCACATCCTTTAGCAAGGTCATGTATACAATTTTATAGACATTTTGTAGATGACCTTTTCATTTTATGGAAAGGGATTGTCAATCAGCTTATAATTTTTGTACATGATATTAACACAACCAATGAATTTTTAAAGTTTACTTTGAAATATTCAGATAGGAATATTGAATTTTTAGATGTTGAGATTGACACATTAGGGCAGCTACACTCTGACAGATTTAGAAAAACCTGTCAACATGTGGCCTACGTCCATAGGACTAGTATGCACCTCCCACATTTTCAACAATGTTGTCAGGGGCCAAGCAATGAGATGTTCCAGACTGGCAGATAGAGATAGTCAGTAAGTAAGGGAAATAGTAAATTAGAAAAAGATTTTGCCAATAGGGGCTACAACAAAAAACAGGTTCGGCAGGTTTGCCAAGCCACAAAACGTATGAGAAATGTTAGAGCTAAACCCTATTTTTCAGCATATAGGGCACCTGGTAACACCAGGACATTTGATAACAAAAGAAGTATTCCCTTGTGCCTTACCTACACTAGGGACAGCAAATTACTAAATGATATTTTTAATCGGAATTGGCATATTCTTCAGGTAGGTCATAAAGTGGCAGGGTTAGTGAGGAATAGACCGTGGATGGTATATGAGAACACAAAGAACTTGAGGTGAAGATTAAGTTATCCGAAGATGGACTCACAGTTAGTTCCTATACCTAAGGGTATGGGCACAGTCAAATGTGGTCAATGTAATTTCTGTGAATATATTTATGAAGGGACAGAGTTTATACTTCCGGACACTGGTAGATCTTATGTGTTAGAGATAGATGCTAACTGTAACTCCAGGAACTTGGTCTATCTTGCTCGCTGCTGCACTTGTGCATCGTTTTACATCTGGAAAACAAACAGAAGTTTAAGAGAGAGGATCAGGGACTACATGTATTGTTTGAGGATGGGGCATGTATATAGTGCTATAGCCAAACACATTCTGGAGCTAGGCAGCCAGCACCATTTTAATTTCAGTGTCCTGGAGATCTTACATGAAAACATTAGGTTAGGGAATATTAATAACATCACTGAAGAATGATAACTAAAATGGATAATAAAATTTAGTACACACCTGGGGAAGGGTCTTAATGACCATATAGCTATTACATCAAAGCTGAAAAATAGAAGATTAATGAAATAAAGTGAAGCAGTATATCACTCTATTTTTTAGTATGTTTGTTATTGATACATTTTTACTGCCTGTATTTCTTATTGCCTATAGTTTTAGTCTGTATTTTTACTATGTAACTTGGCAATGAATGGGTTAATGTGTTGTTAATTAGAAATGATTAGTGATAGGTTGGTTTAAAATGCATGGGGGGGGTTAAAAGCATGAGTTTTATGGCTGTTTTTATTAAGGTCTGAGGAAGCAAACTTACTGTTTGTGAAAGCGCTTACCTAATAAATGTTTTTTTAAGAAAGACTGTGAATTTTGTACACTCATAGACTCTGCTGTGAGCTGATGAGAGCGTTTTTTGCTGCTATTTACTTGGTTTGTTACTATACAGCAGTGTTCTGTGTGGATTTCTGTTTTTACTATATATATATATATATATATATATATATATATATATATATATATATATATTAGGAAAGTATACATATTTTATATATATATATATATATATACATACATATACATACACACACACATACACATACATATATATAGAGAGAGAGAGAGAGTTGATATAGATATGGTTTCATGATGAATGACTGAGTGGCAAGCACTATACAAGGTCCATTTTATTGAACAAAACTCTTTGAAAATTAAATAATTAAAAAAAAAAACAAGCGTTTTTGAAAGGGAGGGGAGAAAAGTTCCACTGTGTCCTCCATGTGGGGGTGTCCCCAACATCTCTGCTAAATTAAATCTACAAGCTCTGCAAATGCACAATACCAAAGACACGGAGAAATTCCCCTCTCTTGGAAAACTGCTGCTCTTCCTCATATTCTAACAAAAATGTTTCCCATTGGATGAGCTTTTTCATCATGGAATGTCTTTGAACAGAATGCAATTTGAACAAGGGCAGTGCATCCATATATACGTGTGTGTATTATATATATATATATATACACACACACACATACATATTAGAAAATGAGCATTGCAATAATGAAATCTGTCTGGTCGCATAGCATTCCCAAGAGATATATTAATGTACAGGGAAAGCGTATTGGAGTCAGGGTAGAGTTTGTGTGGAAGCTTACAGATAAATACCCTCAGAAATAGAATAGTATGAGAAAAAAGGTTCTCTTGAGATGTAATCTTGGGCAATCTTTCCTGCAGCTAATGTTTGAATGTTTGTGCAGGTTATATAACATTTTGGGGAGAAGCATTTTATATTAATGATGTAAACGTTATATGAATGATAACTAATTTGTAAAGTTTTAAAACACATGCACACATATACACAAAGAGACAAGACATACACAAGCGAGTGCACACTCATATGTGTGCATACACATGCTCATATAAACACAGATTTATGCACATACATGTATATGCACACATATACAGATACATGTGTACACACATACATGCAAGCACACAAACATACACGTTCACATGCTCGCATGTAGACACACTTTATAGTCCACTAACTGGACCTAGGAATATTTGAGTTTTTTGATAACATCTATTGTAGACATAGACAAGCACAAGGAATTCAGCCACAAAAGTAAAAGTACAATAGATACTCTCAGAGATATTCTGTTTACTGCTGTGGTTAAAGTCGGTGTGTTGTTCCATCTCACGCAGCTGGTAAGTTGGTCCTGGTTACTGCTACTGCACTTGCTTCTGCTAAAACTGTTGTTTAGGTATTTTCTGTTTGCATTTCTTCTGCACCATTTTTCTTTTATAAAACCACATTTAGCAAGTGGAAAACAAATGACAGCTTAAAATAACTTTTATTTACAGCAGATGGATTTAATGCAGTGAACAGGTGACCTTTTTTTCTGTGGGATTGCTCTGTTCTTTAATAACTGTTTGAAATGCTATGTGATCAGTGGGATTTAATTAGTTGTGCAGCCCATTTTCTAATAGAAATAAACTCTTAAACAAATAGCATCCTTACAGCATTACCTGGTACAATGAGTAGAAAATCAGATGTGAGAGTGTTCAATCTCGCCTTTGTTCTTACACATGGGTTCGGAGCCGATCCTCGGCTCCGTGCCGGCCGACTGCAAGCTCTGCATCGAGAAGAAGCTCGAGGACATCTAATACCCACAATCCCCCTCTGCCCTTACCTCAGATCTAGTTTGCCGCTGCTGCATTCGCATCGCTGGGAGCTAGCTCGAGCATCTTCAGATAAGATTTAACTTCTTTTTGTTAAATTTTAGGAAATATTGTTAAAAAAACTACTTGTTAGTGTATTTAGTGTATGGTGTGTGTGTAGTGAGAAATTCTCGGTAACGTTAACTTAGTTTAACTTCTTTTAACTGGTATAGAGTTTTTCGGGGCCTACCACCCCTACTTGGATTAGACAACCGGACTGACATATTTACTGGATTTGACCCTTTTTTCTCTGGACTTGACTGTTTCTGGACTTGACTTTTTTTCTCTTACTTAAAATGTCTGAGAAAATGAAATCTGGATTTAAACGTTGTCAGTGTGGCCAAAAAATGTCGGTCACTGACAACCACAGTTCCTGTGTCTACTGCCTTGGCCCTCTCCACTTACAAGAGGACTGTTCAATTTGTCACTCTTTTAGTGGGAGGGTCATGACAGATAGGCGCAGGAAACTGATGGACAGAGGTTTATTGAAACCTTCTTTCCAGGAGGCTCTGGATGCTTCAGACCAGGCATCCAAATCCTCGAAGGAATCGAAGACGTCGGAGCCCAAGTCATCGGCTCCGAGCTCTTCGGGTATAGTTAGATCACCGGTTCCACAGACTTCGGGCCGAGTGTTCAACTGTTGGCAGTTTCGAGCCTCG
Organism: Protopterus annectens; assembly: GCF_019279795.1. Classification (NCBI taxonomy): domain Eukaryota; kingdom Metazoa; phylum Chordata; order Ceratodontiformes; family Protopteridae; genus Protopterus; species Protopterus annectens. Next base: position 721,225,547 of record NC_056751.1, on the reverse strand, counting down.
AGTCTTGGAACCGTGACGGAGCTCCTCCACCGACTCTGTTGAGGTCGGCTCCGTTCGATCCCTTCGACTCGTTCTTCCAGACCCCTCTCCGACACCGATGTGGACCGTGTGGTGCAGAAATTGATGGAGAATACGGCCTTATCCAAGCTTATCTCGGTCTCCTCTCAGTTGGTGTCGAGACTTGAAGGCCTTCCAATATCTCCATCTGTTCCTCCTCCGAGACCTGTCCAGTCTTCGGAGCCGGAAGAAGCTGAACTGATGATTGTGGAGCCCTCGGTGCCAGAACGGTGCTTTTCGGTCGGCACCGTTCACCTCGACTCCATCCGATCCGGTACTGGAGTCTCGGAGCCGAAGATCCATCCTTGGTTCCGGGACCGAGAGTCGGACTGATGTTTCGGTTCCGACACTCCCTCGGGCCTCGGCGGATCGACTTCGGTTCCGCCTCGGGTCGGTGCCTTCGGTTCCTGTTTCGGGGATTCTTCCCATTTCTTCGGAACCGGGAGATACCTCGACTCGGGACCCGGGGGCCTTCGACCTTATGAGGAAGGTGTTGTCTACCCAGACAACCACATCAGCAGGAACAGCTTCTCCTCCCCATAAAGGACCGTTATCCTCCTCTGCACCCACGGCTACATCCAAGCGTCGAGCACCGGTGTCTCAGCCACCCCTGGAGGGTGCCCCTCTTCCTCGGAGGCTTCTTCGGACGCTCCCACGAAGAAGTCCCTAGGAAAAGATTGTGTAAGAGGAGACACTTAGATTCTCCACAAGAATCTTTGACATCCGATACTGACTTGGACGAGTCAGAAGGGTCCCCTAAGTCACCTTCAGAAGATGTCTCCTTTTCTGACATCTTGGAGATTCTAAAGCAGAGAGGTGACTGGCAATCCCTCCCCCCTTCTGAGGATGAGTCAGTCTTGCTGAAGGCATTTGGTGCTCGCCCTTCCTCCTCCTGGGTCACTCCGCCCTTCGATGAGTTAATGGAGTTGATTGCTCGAAGGGCGTGGGAGACACCTGACACAGTGGAACCAGTCCCTAGGAAGCCTAACAAGTACATTACGGCACAACAGGACAAGGCTTACCTCACCAAAGGAGTTCCAGTAGACGCCATGGTGGTGGCAGCGGCCACGAAAAAGGAGATGTCGGAGTCTTCCTCATCTGTCCATCCGCCTAACAGAGATTCTAGGACCATGGACAGATACGGGAAGCGCATTTTCAGTTCAGCGGCTTTCTCTATGCGTTCCCTGAACTATTTGACTTATTTTACACGCTTGCAGAGGGATCTAGTCAAAGAGTTGGGAGATACCCTCCAGGGTACTACAGATGCTGCTGTTTCAGAGAAAGTTACAGCACATCTCAACACCCTAACATCCATTGTAAACTCGTCCATGAGGCTGATATCATGCAGCCGAGGGATCGAGTAGGGCAGCGGCTTCAGCGATTGCTCTTCGTAGGCAATCCTGGATGCGCTTATGTTCATTTGGAAGCCTTCAAGTCTTCCTTTACTAACGCCCCATTTGATGGAGCCACACTTTTGGCCCTAAAGTAAAGGAGACCCTTACCCGGTGTGAACAGGAGGGAAAGACTCTGTCTGCTGTCGGAGTCCGCTTTTCCACCCTTCCAGACCGCACCCCAAAGGGCAACGCTGGTGGAAAATGTGGTTTCGAAAACCCCAAGGATCTTTCCCAAACACACAGGGGATGCCCCTCTAGAGGCAGGGGGCAGAGGTGGAAGACGCCGCCTGGCGGCAGAGGGGTCCGCAAAACCAAGGTGACAGGGATAACCTCCTGGCAAACCTTTTCAGCACTCCTGAGAGGAGGCCCGACTGTCCTGCTCTGGAGGCAGTCGGGGTCGCTAGCTTTATACCCTCAGGCCTGGCAAAACCTTTCTTCAGACAATTGGGTAAAAGCATTGTTACCAGAGGTTACAAAATCCCATTTCTATCCACCCCCATTCCAAAGAAAACTCCCAGATGTGCCACCCCATCTGCGAGAGCCAGCAGCTACAGAAATTTCAAAGCTGCTAGGGAAAAGAGTCATCCAACCAGTCCCAGCGGACCAAATAGGATTCGGAACTTACTCAAGGTTCTTTTTAGTTCCAAAGAAAACAGGGGACTGGAGGCCGATTCTGGACCTAAGCCATCTCAACACCTTTGTCAAGAAGGAAAAGTTCCGAATGGTCACGCTTCAATCGATCCTTCCATTCTTACAGAAGGACGACTGGATGTGCTCAATAGATCTGAAGGACGCATACTACCACATCAAAATGGCCAGGGCGTCCAGGGATTATTTGCGCTTCCGGCTGGGAGCCAGTCACTATCAGTTTCGAGCCCTGCCCTTTGGTCTGACCACAGCCCCCAGGGTCTTCACCAAATGCATGGCAGTGGTTGCGTCTCATCTGAGACGCCTAGGATTCCAGGTGTTTCCGTATCTGGACGACTGGCTCCTGTCTGCCACCACCAGGCGTCAACTGATACAGGCCAGGGATTACACCCTACAACTTTGTACACCTCGAATTTCAGTAAATTTCAAAAATCCTTACTACAGCCATCACAGCATATCTTATTCATAGGAGCGAATTAGATACGCACCATTTAGTTCTAAGACTTCCTACAGAAAGGATAGTAGCACTTCAAAACAACATTTCTCTTCTGCTGTCATCCAAAAGTCCCGGCAAAACTTGTTCTGAAAGTCTTGGGTCTCATGGCAGCTTCTCTCATTGCGATACCATTGGGAAGACTGCACATGAGAGTGCTACAATGGCTTCTGTTTGCACAATGGTCATTCCAACAACTTCCACTGACTCACCTAAATATTGATAACTAAAACATGCAAATCACACCTAACGTGGTGGTTACAGACTTGCAACCTGTCCAGCGGAAGACCATATGTGCTACCCGCACCGTCAGCGACGATAACCACGGATGCTTCCCTGATAGGGTGGGGGGGCATCTTTCAGGGACAGACAGTCCAAGGCGAATGGACCAATCTGGAGTACAATCTGCACATCAATGTTCTGGAGTTGAGGGCAGTGTTTTTGGCGTTGCAACACTTTGCTCCCCTTCTTCCTCCAGGGACCATTGCAGTTCAGACAGACAACATGTCAGTAGTCTGGTACATAAACAAGCAAGGGGGAACCAGGTCTTACCAACTATGCAGAGAGGCCATGAGAATTTGGCAATGGGCGGAGTCCACCGGTCGCTTTCTGATCGCAACGCACATCCCGGGTCATCCAACGTCATAGCCGACAGGCTGAGCAGGGCAATACTGTTGCCTCACGAGTGGTCCCTCAAACAGTCAGTTGCGAGAATGATTTTTCGCAAGTGGGGCCAGCCTACCTGCGATCTGTTTATGCCTCCAATGAACGCCAAATGCAGGAGCTACTTTGCCCTATTACCCCTCCAGGGAAGTCCCCAGGGACGCTGGTGCACGATTGGCCCCGGGTCTCCTATATGCTTTTCCTCCCTTTCCCCTGATTGCAAAGTTTCTACAGAAAGCCAACAACCTTCAGAGGACTATTATCCTCATTGCCCGCTCTGGCCTCGTCAAATTTGGTTCCCCTTTCTATTGCATCACCGCATTCGGGGACCTTGGATGCTGGACCCAGAGCCAGATCTACTGACCCACTCGTCAGGAGTTCCTCACCCATCTCTAGAATCTCTCCATCTAGCAGCTTGGTTGCTCCGCTTCCTTTCTAGCCAGGTCGGTTCCCCTTACATCGGCGGTTCAAGATATTTTAGTGGCTTCTCATAAAGTTTCCACTACGAAGACTTACATCAGTAAGTGGAAACGTTTTGTCTTCTGGGCGGAGTCACATCTTTTGGACCCTGTTATAGCTCCGTTAAACAAGATTTTAGAGTTCTTGACTGAACTATTTCATGAGGGAGCTTCCCCGGCTACTTTAAGAGTACAGTTAGCTGCCATTTCTAACTATCATGTAGAGGAATGTGGTGCGCCTATTATGGCTCACAGACTTTGTAAAGCCTTTTTAAAAGGTTCTTTTCATATCAGACCACCAGTCAGAAGTCCGACATCACCGTGGAATTTGAACCTGTTACTCTCTAAATTGATGTTGCCACCCTTTGAACCAGCCTCAAGTTGCACATTGAAATTTTTGTCATGGAAAACTTTATTTCTTGTGGCCATTACATCTGCTAGACGAGTGTCTGAGCTTCAGGCCCTTTCTGTCAAACATCCTTATTTAATATTTCATTCGGACAGAGTATCCCTATGCACTAATCCATCCTTTCTCCCCAAAGTTTGCTCTTCTAGTAATATTAATCAGTCCATTGAATTACCCACCTTCTTTAAGAACCACTCTAATAAATTGGAGTATATGTTGCACAAACTGGATGTCCATAGACAACTCAGATTTTATTTGGATAGAACAAAAGATCACAGGAAATCTGATCAACTATTTGTAGCTTTTGCTGACAGCAGAAAGGGTCTTGCAGTTACGAAACGAACTCTTTCCAAATGGCTAACTGACTGTATCACATATGTTTATGAGGCCTCTGATCAAACATTATCAGTCAAACCCAAAGGACATTCCACCAGATCAGTTTCTACATCTTTGGCTCACGCAGCTCGCTTACCACTAGACACTATTTGTGCGGCTGCTACTTGGGCTAAACCACATACTTTTATCTCTCATTACAAAGTGGACAGGGTTTCTAGGGATAGGGCAACCTTTGGTTCCACTGTGCTCAAGAACGTTCTCCCTTGAGTTCCTCAGGATCATGGAGCTAGGGACGCTACCCATGTGTAAGAACAAAGGCGAGATTGAACACTCTCACATAAAGAAGTTATGTCCTTACCATAACGTTCCATGTGGAGTGTTCATCTCGCCTTGGTTATTACACTCCCACCCCTCCCACCCTTAGGAAGAATGTTCAATTTGGTGCCTGGTCTGGAGTATTCTCCCTCTGCTGTTGCATTGCTGGTGTTACTATCATACCCTTGGTATGTTTGTGTATATGTACATCTGTGTATATAGTTGGCATGTGTGCGTGCTTTTATGTCTGGTTTGCTTGCAAACTAGATCTGAGGTAAGGGCAGAGGGGGATTGTGGGTATTAGATGTCCTCGAGCTTCTTCTCGATGCAGAGCTTGCAGTCGGCCGGCACGGAGCCGAGGATCGGCTCCGAACCCATGTGTAATAACCAAGGCGAGATGAACACTCCACATGGAACGTTATGGTAAGGACATAACTTCTTTTTCTGCACTATCAATAAGGACTCTGAGTTTTCTAAATTAGGTATAAAATGTGCTTATCACTAAATAGTCTTAGATGGCTACAGTTTCCTCACACATTCTAAAGACATGCATCAGGTGGACTGGACATTCTAAACTAGCCCTATGTGTGAGTGTGTGGAGTGGATGAACTACTGCAGCAGGGCTAGCCAGCCCAAGGTCTAAACCTTGGCTCTAGATGATTGTCACTCTTGAAGTTACACCCCGTCCCCATGTTCAAAAATGGGAAAAGGGATTGAGGATGGATGGATCAGTGTAATAACTACTTAACCAGAAACACCCACCCATACATGACTGATGGCAAATTACCATTTACCAATTGAAATATAATGATTGTTACATTTCAGAGAAGAAACTAAATGTATCACAAGGCATGCCACAGTATACTATTTATTTGAAAACAATCATTATATGAATAACTACAAATGAATGTTTACAGTACTCAGACAAATTGTTGAAAAGACTAAAGAATGCAAACTTGCACCTTTAAAGAGAAAGTGAGTTTTGAAGCAGAAGTGCAGCAAAATTAGAGTAAATAAATGCATGTTGTCTGCATCTAGTGAAAAAGCACCGTCTCTTACATTACTGTTTTGAAAGCACATTTTGGTTTATTGAATAATTCCAGCAAGTTCTCAGACATGACCTATAATTATAAGAAGAAAACAAAAAAGGCGCGTAGCACCATAGACATAAAACTGGAACTTTAATACAACAAAAACAAGAACAGGATAAGCGCTTTTGGAATGTGCCTTCCTCAGATCCTGAAAATTCATACACACAACTATTTAAGAACCAGCTAACCAATCTAGTTAAAAGGCAATTAAGCAATTAAAAAATGAGGCAATGAAACATAGCAACACTTACTCCCCATTTGCATAGTTCACTTGCAACAAAAGCATGTTATAAAATAACTTAGATCCAAGCTTAAATGCCCTATAATTATGACTACTGTAGTGTTAAATTCCATAATGCTGGATAAAACCTTTTATAATGTGTTATGGTCATTTATTTGCATAGTTCACTTGCAACAAAGCATGTTATAAAATAACTTAGATCCAAGCCTAAATGCCCTATAACTATGACTACAGTAGTGCTAAATTCCATAATGCTGAATAAAAACCTTTTATAATTTGTTATGGTCATTTATTTGCTCAAACAACATTTGCATTTATCTACTCTCTCCATTATATGTCACATGTTCATAAACCAGTTAGTTTTACATTCAAAGCAGATTCTTTTATCACAGTCTTTTTTACAAGCACATTTCATTTTTCATCAAAATTTGCACAGGAACAGTAACATTGTTTTCTTACACACTCTGTTAAATGAGTACCATTGCAAACTGACACCATGTTTCAAGTTTAGCTAGCTGCTGTAACCAATTAAAAGATGTTCCAAAAATCCTTAAACTGATTTTCAACAGTGATCTTATAAGACTACCAAACATTGTGTTCCTACATATTTTATAACATCATTAGATTTCCTTTTCCAAATATGAAAAATAATTGCCATAAAAAGTAAAATGACTACCCTAAACCATATCATACCTGCAGGGTCTAAATGCAGTAAGGAATCTTTCACTCATAATATCCAAACTAGCTGGGCATCTGTTGTTGGAAGTTTATATCTAAGGGCATAAAAGGCACTTTCAAAAACAGCAGAACTTGACAGCCTTACAGTGTCACATGCCAAGCATATGTACATAATCCCCCTCTCTGACATCTCACCTCCATCATGTTGTCTCCTCTTTGAGCCCCAACCTATACAGAACCTTTGGTGTAATATGCCATAGATGGAATTATTTGAAATTTGTAAACAACAGCATTTATTTTTTTTCTAAACCTGAATCATTGATTTTATTATTTGATGCCATTCTACATCTGAAATCTACATTTGTAACATGGCATCCCATTTTTTCTTAGTGTTGTCTTTAAGGCTCCTGTAGCATTCAGGAGAACCTTATAACATCCTTTTCTGCAGACTTTTACATCTCACCAATAAAACAATTTTAGACTTTATTTTTCCAGCATTACTTACATCAGTTTCTTCTTTTTCGTCAAGAACTCTTTGCCTAGATACCTTAATTCTAAACTCAGCTCCTACGTGACTTAATTTTAGCTCAGATGAGGTATGCTGTGGACTTTAGATCAAGCAGCATATGGATTTTATTCACACTACATCATTTGCCATGTTTTCAGCATAAAGCAGTTTCTCATTTAATGAAATTCTTTTTGAGATTTGTTAAACAGAACAAAATATTTGCTTTTCTTTAAACTTTTATAGCACATCAATAAAACAACTTTAGAATTTAGTATTCCAACATTACGGCAATTCCTTGTTTTTCTTCTATAACTGTTTCTCACTCGTCAGACAAGGTGCTATGACAGCATCCCAAACCATTACTTTTCTTCAAACTCCAGGGACAGGTTCCATCATATATACTTCTTCCTAGAAATCACTCCAGAGGTCATCTCTGTCTTGAGGCCTTGATTCTGCAATTAGCTCCTACTCAGAGCAACTCAGCTCAGTCTATCTCCAACAGCCATCTTGTGAAACCCCAACTTCACACTATTTAAAAACATGAGCTGCAGTGCTTTCAGTGAAAAGTGAACTCTTATCCATACTTGACTCTGCCTGTTTCTTATCGAGTATGTCATGACAACCTTAAAATTCATGCTCTGCAGTGCCTTCACTGAAGAACATTACCAAATTGCCAGTTTCTAGAATCTGAGAATATTTAATTGTAGGCTTCTGTACAAACTGTACCTTAACTCTAAATGGGAGCTTACTATAGGGGAGATTAGTCAGTTTGGGACAAGAATGTGATATACAATTATTTGAACAAGAGGGAGTGTATAAATATTTAGGAATTGATATTGGATCAACAATAAAACATGAACAAATGCAAATAAAAACTCAGTAAGGAATATTTAGAAGACTTAAATTAATCATGGAAACAGCATTGACATCTAGGAGCAAAGTTCAAGCTATAAACCAATTTGCTGTTCCTGTCCTAACATACAGTTTTGGAGTGATTGACTGGCCCCAAAAGGTGATGGACAGATCAGATAGAAAAATAAGATGGATTCTTCATACACATCAAATGATTTATAAAAATCATTGCATACCACGATTATATATACCCCATTCTGAAGGAGGTATGAGCCTTCGTCAAACTTATTGCAAGTATAGATCTACAATTATGGGACTGCATACATATGTGCTGACCTGACAAGACCCAGGCATAGTGAACGTTTTGAAACATGAGGAGAATAAATCTAAGATGCCTTTCCTGCTTAGTCTAGCATAAGCATATCACTGTAAAGCAGAAATGGAAATTAAACCAGAAGTAGATAAAAATCAAGCAGCAACTGAATCTGCCAAAAAAACTAAAGAAAGAATATAAGGTGAAGGCTCAGATGAGAAGGCAAGAAATGTAGAAAATACATAAATACAGTTGCAAGTATAGAAAACTGGAACAACCTCATGTTGATCAGGATCAAACTCAGGAAAGGGTAAGGAGAGACAAATTCAAACCAAAAGATAAAAGGTTAATATTGGTGGCCCAAGACAGAGGGCTATGTACACGTTGGTTTGCAAAGTCCATTGAACATATGCTAGAAACAGACAAATGAAGGTTTTGTAAAATAGAACTGGAAGCAGTTGCACACCTTGTTGCTAGTTGTGACTTACTAATGACAGAAGGATTGTATACTGAAAGGCATAATAATGTAGCAATACTGTTGCACTGGGGACTGTGCAAACATTATAATATGGAAGCGGCTGAAAAACACTGGAAACATAAGCCACAAAGCATCGTAGAAAATGATGAAGTCTACATCACATGGGATCACCCATTACCAACGGTTAAAAAGACTGATGTGAGAAAACCAGATAGAGTGGTCCATAAAAAGAAGGCAAAAGTAGCATTGATCATTGAAATCACTACACCCAGTGACTACAGAGTCATACGTACAGAGAGACACAAAGTCATAAAATATCAGGATCTGCAGGCAGGAATGAGAGCAATGTGGAAGAAAGATACCCAGACAGTTCCAATAGTAAGAGCAACGGGTCTTATAAAAGGGAATCAACAATGTTACCAATACATGGAACTCCACAAAGAACTGCAGGAGTCATTACTGGGTACACTGCAGGTGCTGCAAAAAGCACTTCTGGCTGACATCAACGATTGAAACAACACCAATTTCATGAACTGTAATCATACTTTGACTTAGGAATGGGTCCATTCCCATCATGTTCTTTGGAGAAATTAAAAACAGGAGATTACATATCTGCTGACCTCATCAGATCCACACATAGAGAAAGTTTTGAAACATGAACAGAACAAATCTAAGATGACTTCCTTGCTTAATTTTGTAGAAGCATATCAGTGTCGAGTGGGAATGGAAATAAACCAGAAGTAGACAAAAATTAGGCAGTAACTGAATGTGCCAAAAAACAAAAGAAAGAATATAAGAAGAAGGATCAGATGAGAAGGCAAGAAATATGGAAAAGACATAAATATAATTGCAAGTATAGACATCATGTTGATCAGGATCTGATGCAGGATTGGTTAAGGAGAGGTGAATTTATACCAAAAGTTGAAAGGTTAATATTAGTGGCCCAGGCTAGTGGGCTACGTGCACGTTATTTTACAGAGTTAATTGGATGGCACAGTGGTGCAGCAGTTGCGTTGTCACCTAACAGCAAGAGGTTCTTCTATTTGATTCTCAGCTGGAGTGCCTTCTGTGCTGAGTCTGCACATCTACACTGCATTCATGTGGGTTTTCTCCAAGTGCTTCACTTTCCTCCCACATTACAAAGACATGCATCTGGAGCATTTCTCCATGGGCCTCTGCTGAAAATTGTCTTGTTTCAAGTCGAACTTTCCTGGTAAACAAATGTTAAATAAATAAAAATAAAATAAAAGACGTGGAAGAAAGAGACAACAAATATAGGTTCTGCAAAACAGAACTGGAAACAGTCACTCATCTTCTTACTGGGTGTGATACACTGATGGAAGAGGGCCTGTATACTAAAAGGCATACAAATGTGGCAAGATTGTTGCACTGGGGATTGTGCAAACATTGCAAAACTGAAGTAGCTGAGAAGCACTGGAAACATGAGCCACAAAGCATTAAAGAGAATGATGAAGTTTATATGACATGGGCTCCAACAGTTCAAAAATAGATGTGAGAAAAACAGATATAGTAGTCCATGAAAAGAAAACAAGTGTAACATTGAACACTGACATTGCTACATCAACTGATTACAGTGTATTATGTACAGAGAGACACAAAATCATAAAATAGCAGGATTTGCAGGCAGACATGAGGACAATGTGGAAGAAAGATACCTGGACAGTACTAATGGTAGTAGGAGCAATGAGTCTCATAAAAAAGAATTTACCATCATATTTAGATATTTAAATATGCAACCCATACATGCAACTCCACATGAATTGCAGAATGAGTCAGTTCTGAGCACATTGCGGGTGCTATGAAGAGCACTTCTGGCTGACATAAAAGATTGAAAGTATACTAATTTCATGAACTTTTATCATACCTTGACTTAATAAATTGGATCCATTCCCATTGTGATGTTAGAAACCCAAAAGACTTAGAGTAATTAAACTTATGTAGATTACCCCCCTTGTTCATCCCTATTACCTACTGCATAACAGCTTATCATATCTCAGTACTAATAAAGTTAGTTTTCAAAATTACCATCAAAGCCATAGAATAAATCCATAGAATACTATTTTTAAGCTTTTCTGTTTACTGCATGGTTCAGTAATGATGAAAACTGGAAGAAAATCTAAGTACAAACGTTTGCAGTGGTTTTTACCACTTTTGACTCTCTGCTTCAAACTGTGGACAGCATAATAGCAACAAAAGTTTCACTTTATGCAAAGTATGCACATAATACAATATATATAAAATACAACAGAATTATCTTATAAAGCAACTGTTTTTAACATAGAATAGCATCTAAATTCTATTCTGTATTTTAATTCAGACTGTACAGTTGACAGTGTCAAGTTCTTTTCTGAATTACTGTAGACTACAAAACAAAAATGCATTATGTGTACTTGCATTTACAAAAAATTTCAAGAAGAAAATTGCATGTCCTTTTGCATGGAAATGAAGACACCTGCAACTTATTCATGGGAAAAATTCTACCCCGCCATTAACTAAATACTTTAACTCATGTAACTGGAGAGCCTAGTATTCCCTTTACTCCAAAAATAGGTAACTTAGAGTTAGTAGATATAATAAGTGGAGAGATCACATCAGGCAAACAGCAAATCATTAGAAAATCAACTTTTCTACCCATGGGTATAGAGTGACAGGCCCTGGTATAGTATGCACATGGACTGCACCGGTTATTTCCTCGAAAAATGCTTTTGTTCTTAATAAATGTCTTTTAAAATGGCAGATATGAATGCCACAAACACAAGGTGGCAGATATAAATGTCACAAACACTGCTAATGAAAAAAGTTATTGAAAAATGAAAACAAAATTTGAGCATGTCTGATATTCCAGAAATTCTAGTATCTGACAATTAATTTTGTTTCATTAGATTTAGATTTGCAAGCTTTAATATATTAAATTGAATTTGTTAGTGTTCCACAATGGAAGCCCAAACAACAAAATGCCAGGGAATTAATACATTGAAATCTAATGCCCAAAACTAAAACAGGCAAATATTTCAACTGCAAGTGTTTTTGCAGGAGGGTAAGCTACCTGCACATCCTATATGGGGGATAAGCGCTCTACAACCCCAAACTTATATTTACAAATTCAACAGTTGCATCATTTCAAAGAAGGGAGAAATTTTCCAAAGCAAAGTAAAAACTGTTGGTGCACAATTAGAAATCACAGTCATGCCTTTGTGATCCTAGGCATCTTGTGGTTCAGGTAACTAACAGCTGGGGAATTTCAACTTGGCTACCTATAGATATACAATGTGATATATAATTAGCGCTCCATTTTATGCTTCATTTAATGTCCTGACAGATAAAGACTGTACAAACTTTGAAGGAAAGGATGAAAAATTAAAGCTGCAGCAAAAGGAAAAATCCAAAGAAAGAAATGTCTTAAAAACAGAACATACATTGTTCAGAAGCTTTGTACTGGGAATTATACATAAACAAATGTCAATAAATAAATAAGTTAAAGTTTATTAAAGAACTGCAGTTAATGGTTGTAAATTAATTCCTGGCATAACTGGGAGGTTTTATGAATGAGTATCTTATAATATGGCTACTGGTTATTGTTTCTCTGTAAGAAAATATATCGGTCAAATCCCATCAAGATTTGTATAGGCTGAAACACTATTTAAACCTGGGATAGTGGTAAAAGATTCCTTCTAGTGCAGACATTCCCATGTGCTTTTTACAGACACAACTGATAAACCTGTGAATGCTGCAGCTGAGAAACTTGTGGCTTGTGCTTATGCCTGTGGTGACAAACAAAAAGTGAAGAACCCATACCTGTATGTGCTAGGGCAAAAAGTATTTTCATTTTTTAAACTGTTGCAAACTGCTTCTTACAATTGTATTAAGCAGCTGCTACACTTTGTATCACACACAGAGCACTTCAGTAAGTGCTGCTATGCAATGAGGAGCTGTTAGACTGGGGAATTTCATTTTAAAGTAGTTGTTAGGCATAAGGTAGAATAATAGGCCTGAAAATACAGTGTTAGACTTGTATTCACATGTATACATTCCGTTTCAGGAAAGACAGCTCAGAAGAAAGGAAAAGGTAATCTTGCTGACTAAGCATGAGATGTGCAGAAATAACAGTTGTCCCAGTCCCTTTCAATAAACACATCACACTGAATGATATTTGACAACCTTTATTAAACTTCCCTAAACATAACTTGTTAACCAGCATTTATTAATTACAACCGAAACATAGTATAGTTGATTCGCTCACAGCACAAACATCCAGATAATGTTAATCAGACAGTGTGTCCTCACTCATCCTGACCCAGTAAGCAGCATCCGTACCACCACTCACTTACTTTACTTATGAAGCAGCTTCCCACCACTCACTTCATTTACCATTAATTGAATTACACATCCAACCAAATAAGCAGCATCCTTACCTCCGCTCGCTTATTTGCCAAGCAGTGTCCAACTGATTCCTTTCCTTTTCCAACTCATTGAAATGAACATCCAACACCAGAGGGGGAACAGAAGAGGGCAAGCCTGCCCTTCTTGTCTGCCCACCAGCCTGACCAGGCTAATCCCCCTCTCTCCTACCCAAATTCCAACAACCTACCCACTCATTAAAAGGTTTTAATCCAAGCATCATTTGGTGGACTCCATCCTCTCCAACCAAACTAAATCTGTGTCAACACCTCCCAAAACCCTATTGCATAATTATCTAAAGTGGCCAATTTACTAAATGGCTGAAAGAAAAACCCCGATCCCTCCCCAATGAAAAATTTACCAACCATAACCTCATAGCATAGCATAACCCTTGTGTCTTAACTAGACTCTCACTTAACTACCAGTAATAGTTTCACAATGATTCCCAGATAATTGTCTGCCAAATGCACCACAAAAACACTAAACCCACACCACAAAACCACACAAGAATAGTTGCACCATCATATCTAACTGCAACCCTGTTTAACTGCCCGATGTACCTATTAATATTGAAAATGAAATCTCCTTCCAATCAAAATTGTAGTAATCCGCATTACCAACTTTTTGACATAAGCCTTCAATGTCATCCTAGCATGTTCTGACCAACAACCACCTTCCAAATACCTATGCAGTGATCCACCAGAATCTAGGAAGTACAATGCAACCCAAACTAAGACCATGTAACTGACATGCCAACATGCCCAACTGCAACTCCTTTTTTCCACCCAATGGATCTACTAATGATTAAATGAAAATTATTTTTATAATGGATCAATTACATAGTCATCCTGCATCATACCCACTACCCTTATAAAGCAACAAACATCTGATGTCCAAAAAGACCTTGTTGATGACTTCAATCCCATGAAAGGGCCACACATATCATAGCCCCATGACCCTCTATTGGTGAAGAAAACACCCCTTGCAATCAACTTACTTGACAGTACCAATATCCGCTAACCTTCACACTAACAAACCTACTATAAACCTTACAGCATATTTATTTATTTATTTTACATTTGTTGACCGGGCTAGTCTAGCTGGATATATTTCCATTTTCAGTAGAGGCCCAGGGAGAAAAGCTCCAAACATTAATAGTTAGATCATTACTTAAAATACAGCAACAAGGATGGTAAACATAGTTGAAACATCGTAAATGAAAGTAGTTCACATAATTATACAAAAATCAGTAATAATATTAAAAAAGTGATCAAAAAAAGATATTTACACTAGTATAGAAATCATTAAGAATGGTGAGATGAATTGTATTACACAATAAAAGTGACATAGTGTTATTATGTACTAGGTTGTACTAACAATAAGCAGGATGAATCTACAAAATTGCTTCATTGTGGTCAGCAGTTCAGTTCTTCATCATAGAAATTAAGAAATATATGTGAAAAAGTGGTAGGGTGTAGAAGTAACATTAGTAGAGGAAAAGGTTAGTCAGGTTTACAACATGGACATAACCAGTGAGTTTTAAAGTATGTTTTTAGTCTTTGGTTAAAGAGAGGCAAAGAAGAAAGTGCTGTTAGTTCATTTGGAAGGAGGTTCCAGTCTTCTCCCACTGTGGTAGAAAACAGGGAATCTCCAGCCAAGTTATTAGTTTTGGTTATACTAGCTAGAAGCTTGTTAGAGGAGCGCAGTGAGTTTAGGTTTTTATAAGGGATTATGAGATTGGATAGTATGGGAGTGCTATTAGGTTGATAAAATATCTTGTGGGTCATGGTTAGTTGGGAGATTTTCAGAAGGTTTTGAAGTTCAAGCCAGCCAAGCTGCTTTAGATTTAGACAGTGGTGAGTTCGAAAGTGGTTACAAGTGGCAAATCTGGCGATGCTGTTATAGGCATGCTGTAGTTTGACATGGTTATTCTTTTTGAGGTTGGTGTATATGGGAGAAGCATAAAGAAGAGTGGAAATTAAATGGGAATGAGCAATTTTGGTTTTAGCTGTTGGAGTTAAGAAAGTTTTGATTCGATATATGGAGCCAATTTTCCTGTTGACATTTTTAATGGTGTTATTTATGTGACTATCAAATGTAAGGTTGTTATCAATGGTAATTCCTAACAGTTTAGTTGTAGAGTCAGGGTGTATGATTGTGCTATTATTGGAAATGGCAGAGAAATTAATTGGGGTAGACTTATTAGAGGGTGTAAAGAGAAGGAGCTTGTTTTTTTTCGCATTAAGAAGGAAACAACATTTTGTGAACTGTGTTTCTACTGTGTTAAATACATTCTGAGTCAGGGAATGTAGTGCAGATGGTGAGGTTGCTGAGCAAATTAATGTTGAATCATCTGCATATTGAATGCAGGTGGCCTGTGGGATTGCTACATGCAGGTCGTTAATAAAAAGAGAAAAAAGAAGTGGGCCTAGAATGGAGCCCTGAGGGACTCCCAGTGTAACAGGTAGAAGGGATGATATATTATTTGCCCAGAGAACTGCTTGTTGTCTATTGGTTAGGTAGGACCTGAACCATTTAATAGCTAAAGAGTCAAGTGAGAAGGATTCAAGAATGTTGATCAGAAGTGCATGGTTAACCATGTCGAAAGCTTTGGAAAGGTCAATAAAGAGTGCAGATGAGAGGTTGTTGTTATTACGATTTCTGTTTATAACATCTGTAAAGGATAACAGAGCGGTTGTGGTACTATGAGATGGCCTAAAACCATGCTGGCATTTAGCTATTATGTTATTTTGTGTTAAATGGTTTAAAAGTTGATGATGAATGCATTTTTCCATGATTTTTGCTAAGGGTGGTAAGAGTGCTATTGGTCGATAGTTTGAGTAGTCATTTGAGTTGCCACCTTTGTGAAGGGGAATGATATGGGAGATTTTCCAGATGTTTGGAATGTAACCTTCCTTAATGGTTCTGTTTATGAGGATGGATATAGGATAGGAAATTACTTTGGCTGCTTTTTGGAGGTATTCAGAAGGTAACTGGTCAGCAGAGGGGGTACAAGGCCTAAGTTTTTGGATGAGTTTGTAGATGAAAGTGGTAGATATTGGTTGAATAGAGAATACTGGTAGAGTACTAGGTATGGACGTGGCAAGGTTTGAGCTGTCTGGAATAAGTTGGCTAGCTAGTGTTTGTATGGTTTCTGTAAAGAAGGAGTTGAAGGCATTGGCTGTTTGGTGGGGGGTGTTAGGGTCTGCCTGAAACGGGATAGGTGTATGGGAGTGCCTTGGGGAAAGGAGTTTATATACACTAGACCAAAACTTCTGGGGGTTATTTTGGTGATTTTGCTGTATTTTACAGTAGTAGTTCTTTTTGTCTGTGAGTATTGCCTTTTTTGTGGTATTTCTTAGTTGCTTAAAAAGTTGTTGATTAGAAATATTTTTGTTAGCTCTCCACTTTGCCCAGATTTTATTTCTAAGTAAGATCTTTTGTTTGGTTTCATTAGTAAGCCAGGGGGCGGGTTTGGCTTTCATTCTAATGGTCCTTTTGGGTGCATGCCTGTCAAGGATAGACAGGAAATTTGAGTTTATATAGTCAACAGCTTCTTGAAGTGGTAGAGTTTTTAGAGGGTTCCAGTTACAAGCACTTAGTTCATTTTGGAATAATGTTGGGTTGAATTGTTTATTGGTACGTATGTTTCTATAGATGGGGGGATTAGAGATATCATTTTTATGCCTAAGGATATAGGTTAAACTATGATCCCTAACATCATCTGGTAGAGTTCCTGTGTTGTAAGTTTGTTTTTGTCTACTTATGAGAATCCAGTCTAGGATGCTCTCTTTTTTATTTGGTTTGTTGATTCTGGTAGAGGTTATGATAGTTTGACTGAAACCACCGCTCAAGATTTAGAAATTAACATAACCCTCACACTCTTACAACTGTAGCAGTTGTATGTAGATCCAACTTACCTAACAGAAATGCCCCACCTTGTTCATGCACCTAAAATGAATAAACTCAAGAATCTATCCCACGAATCTCCCACCCCCCTGACAACTGCAACACAATTTGATCCAACTCACAACACCCCCAGAATATGACTCCTGCAACACTTATTTAATCCCTGTAACCAAACACACCTCAGATAGCAGCACCAACAATCCATACCACTGCCATATTAACCAAGTGAAAATGGACCCTAATCCCCCCTAGGAGTCATATTCTGGGGGTGTTGTGAGTTGGATCAAATTGTGTTGCAGTTGTCAGGGGGGTGGGAGATTCGTGGGATGGATTCGTGAGTTTATTCATTTTAGGTGCATGAACAAGGTGGGGCATTTCTGTTAGGTAATGACTAAAGGAGGGATGTGAGTCTTTGACATAGGTTCCAATCTAGCAGGCATCATAGTTTAGCAGGAACAGTTGGGGGAACTGTTCCTGCTAAACTATGATGCCTGCTAGATTGGAACCTATGTCAAAGACTCACATCCCTCCTTTAGTCATCCTACCCTGGTGATGGACCAACCACAAACCAATCCCCCCAACAGTATAGCCCAACCTGATCCTCCTACCATATTGGTAACCAATGCAAATCCCCATAAA
Organism: Protopterus annectens; assembly: GCF_019279795.1. Classification (NCBI taxonomy): domain Eukaryota; kingdom Metazoa; phylum Chordata; order Ceratodontiformes; family Protopteridae; genus Protopterus; species Protopterus annectens. The sequence goes on along the minus strand of NC_056751.1, from coordinate 721,207,649 downwards.
TAATCCAATGCATCTACCAACTCAGCATCCTTAAACCACCAATTACCCTTGGATTTTCCCTTTAAAGCTTTCCTTTCAGCGTGTCACTTTCACATCCAATAGCAAAACAGACATGCCCTGCTTAATCATTACAACTTTAACCTAGCCCCTGAAACAGCTAGTTCCTATCCCTCAACACTCATACCTGAAATGTTCCCAAAACCCCTATCTACTGTTAAATCACACATATAACAAACCCCTTCCTATCAGCCCAAAGAAAGGAGTAGCAATCAGATTTACTAACCTTCCCATTCCCCATTCCTACCCCACCATAACTTCAGAAGCATTACCTTCCTTGTAAGAAAGAACTAGTCCTACAAATTAACCCCCACACTCCTTGACTCAATAAAAGTCTATAAAGAAATCCCATCTATTACCTACATAAAAAAATCAGGCTCCTAAGCAATACTGGCAAGAGAAAGGCCATTTCCTATTCCAACAAGCCTCCATGCTCTACAGGAAAACTTTACCCCAAGGGAAATTAACACCCCAAGATCCCCTCAGCTGAAAGGACTAAACACAACCTTATTCATTAGGACAGCACCCCATCTGAGGACAGGCCCCAAACTCCCATAATTAAACCTTAACACCTGCTTCATTGATCTCCTGACATACATCATCCTTACAAGTTCCTGCAGTACTCACATGCCGTACTCACTCATGCCAAAATGAGGAGGTAAAACTATATCACTACCTGGGAACACAATCCATGCAGCTCCATCAGTCAAAACCAATTTACAGCAGCATCCATCACCTAATGAGACCACATCCCTCGGACAGTCAGCTGATATGACCTCTGCGCTGAATCATCTGTGACTGCATTGTGTAACACTCCAACTGGTGAAGGATCCATCATAGCACCACCATCTGCAAAGAAAAATGAGATGTAAATCATCTGAAATAGAAACACATTCTGACACAACCAAGCCCCCCTCTAAATGCCCTCAAAAACTCCACCTTCCCCTGCCACATCCAAGGCCCTATTACTGCTTGGGGGTTAATTATTAGGCAAGTCCTTGTGTGTACACCAACTGCAGTGTAGGGATGCATGTACAAATAGTGAGTACTCATCTTGCCTACTTACCTCCACACTGTGAGGTGGAGCCATAACTGTACCACCGAATTCCAAAATGGCAAGAAGTAATGGCCAAAGTTCTACCTCCCCAACTCTCAGCCAGCTTCACCATAAGCAACTCAACCCAATGAACTCACTCTCCCAGACAGTCAAACTCATAACCACAAAACACCCTCCCAAAACCCCCACTAATTTTGCTAGTGGCTTCTGTACACAGAAAAATAAGTTTTGTATGTAATCCTCCCTGCCCTACTACTGCTCACTACTAGCGCTATGAGCATGCATGAGTAGCAGCCAACACTCATGGGCACCACAAAGCCCGTGAAAATGCTTGTACAAAGCAATGCAACCCCAAAGCCGCTAAATCCAACATGTTAAACCCAACATCTAGCCATAGAAAGAAGCTCCAGATAATTAGAAACATAACTTCCAGCTTGTAAATGCAAACGTATGGACACAGCCAATTGCTTTCACAGACTTAAAGTTGATGTAGCAAACAGGCTTTGCACTAGCATGAAACTCCCGAAGGGCACAAAATTCAGAACTCAAATGTCTGCCATTTCTCCCTAGATCATACCAAAGAAAGGAAAAAAAACACACGTACTTTTTGTACAAAGACAGAAAGAATGTACGCCAAAGGTCCATGAGCATACAAAATTTGTAGACGGTAGCAGAACTACCACAACCCTCAGTATCCAAAGAACTATAAACCATGAGTCTACCTTCTCAGTGTATCCTCCAAACTACTAAAGTAAAGGCTTAACACTCACATATGCATTTATTCAGTAACTGAATAAAAATGAACTAGCACCCCCATACATTCTTACTAATATGTGCTAACCATAACTGTCTTTATCCTTAAATGATTCTTACACATTATCTTAGGAAAACCCCTTTGCATCGCAGTCCCAGTACTCTAGACAGACACACAATGATAACTGTATTCTCCTTTCTTACCTCTCACTCTGACCCTAACCCACACACCTGTCTTTAACAAATATGTACAACACAAGAAATGTTACCCCTTGTCTAACACACAGACATGAGAACACATTAACTATCCTGACCCCAGTACTGAACATTTTCGTATATACAAATGATACAGCATTACTAATAAATAAATAAATACAAACATGCTTTCACAATTCCTAAACATCAATGTTTTAGGATGGAAACACTACTTCTGACACATAAACCATGCCTTCAGTTGTAAAGCAGACCAGTAAACAGCGAAGATAAAGTCAGACTGGACAACAGTGCAAAGTTGCTACACTAGACTATTGATTCATTTTCTTTTTTAAATGAAATAAAAGCTGACTCAACTTTATTTTAAGCCTTCATTCTGTGATAATTTGCCAGAAGACCACAAATTTTATGAGGAACAGACCAACATTATGAGGCAAAATGAATATCGTTGAAAATAAACATTAACACATCAGAAATGGTATCTCAGTTTGGGAGTATGCCGACCATGACAGGATATAGAGATGTATGCCTCAATAGATACCCCACTAATTGAAATTATAAGTAAAACATTTGACAAGTTATTTGACCCAAAATGGAACCCCCCCCAATCCACACTTCCCCCACAGGTCATGCAGATGAAAGGTGTGAGCTGAGTTTTCTTCCTGTAATTCATTCTCCTCTCACGCTTGAAAATGGACTGCATACTAAACTTATAACCCAAACTAGTAAAGCATCAAGTGTCAGTACTGCCATACCTTTCAACCTGTTAGAGTAAGAATTCTGGACAAAGCCATAAATAATGGGGGGGCAATGACTCAAAACTAGGGACAATTTTTAAATATTACTCTTACAGACTTAGAAGGTAGATAGAATAAAAGGCTTTGTATTGTACACTTATCAAGGGTATCAGAACTTGTCAGAGATTTGGGATGCATGGCTAGGATTAGAAAGGCCCTTGTCATTAGCCTAGTAAACACCTATGAACCTATGAGCATGAATTTTCTCAAGAGTATGGAGTCTGAAACCCAGACACCTGTCATTATTTTGTGACTTAAATCTTGAGTGATTTGCTGGAAAACCACTATTTTATGAAAAATGGACAAACATATGAGACAAAATCTGGACCTTCTGTGAAAATCTGTACAGTTGAGAGGTATGCGCCTCTCAACCTCTTAGAGCGAGCGAGAGATCTGGACAAACGTTTCTTCTTTTTTTTTTTTGTTTGATCATACCGTATTAGTATGAAAGTGTAAAGATCCAAAACACGTGGGAATGTCTAAAATAAGGTTTGTATGCAGCATTCTTACAAATATGAGCATTCTATTAGAAGCAGCCTTTTCTGTCACTGTAGTATAACAACAACAGTTGGAAAGATGCTTACATTTTTAAATATTAAAATGGGGACATAAGAATATAAAGTCAAAGTACAACAGGGATGTGTCTAGATACATCACTGCTTTAACTTAAGGTGTTGGATACTGAGGGCTACACAGCATGCCACATAAAACATTACAACTTGTTTAGAAAGTAAAGTGGAACAAAACTAACACAATCATCTCATGCCCAGCAGAAAAAAAGTCAGTTGCTTCACTGTCATAAGAAACACTGCACTAAATCCTCCTGCCTAACAAATAAACCTGGACTTCTACTATATCAACATCCCACTTCCCACTGAGACTCACTGCACTGTAAAACTATTTGATGTAGTTTTACTTCTTACTTTACATAATTTAAAAGTTTTTACTGTTTGTTCCTACGTTATCACTTACCCGGCAGCCCTCCCAGTGATTCCGTTCGGTTCTCCACTCTTCTTGCCTGCACTTCCCCCATCCTCCCCCATCATGGCCAAACACCACCACTGAGCAAGTGTGGTGAACAACACTAGATGAGGGTACCTCCAGACCCACAAAAAGAAACAAAACCATCACTCCCAGATCGACTAATGATAAGACAGCTGCTGATCACCCTACCACTATCACTACCACCGGTGTGCCTTGCAACCACCTACTCAAACCCTTCCCCCAACAAACTCCTGCATATACGAAAAAGAAAGAAAAGAAAAAAAAACTATTGTTTTCAGACAGTCTTGAACCACTAATGCTGCCTATGGGAGGTAGTGTTAAGTACCATTTACTATGAAGCAGTTGACATAAAACCTGCTCCACCAGCCTGAGAAGTTTCAAAATCAACCGACAGAGACCATATAAAGGAACCCAAGTCATAATGTGAATTCCAATGCCAGTAACCATGCAACATAAACTATGCCTGCCTATTAATGATCCAAACACACCAAGCACAATTCCTGCAGCAGCAAGAATGCCGGAGCAGTCATCCTTTCAAGAAGTAGAGCAATCTTTTAAGGAGTAATCAACAACAGCATAGAAAAACAAAAAAAAAAACTGAAATGCAAACCTTTATCCCTTTCCTCCCTATGTACTGTTATTAGCCAAGGCCTACCTGTCTTGTAAGGTACCTACAGTCATCTCGGACATGAACCTGCCAGTTGCATGTTCACAGCAAAATGTGACTCCTTATCCAGTTACTTTTGCATAAACCCCTTAAGCCCCACCCTACCCTTACCTCATTTCCTCCCAGTCAATCCTCATTCCCATTTTAACCCTTACTTCCCCCTTATCCTTTTAACTCCCATTAACATATATTTATCTAACCCTCCCCCCACTGAAGATGTCCCTGGACAAATTGTTTTTTACCAAACCTCACTTCTCAAGGGAAAGCTACACAATGTTCCTTTCTCGAGGGAAAGATATGCGCACTTGCAATGGAATGCTAGATAAAAAATAGACAGTTGGGCACTGTGAGGTACATGCAAGACAAGGCCTGAAGACCAAGGCTAAAGAGGAGTGTACAAATGTACAGGGTTTTGGTATTATTAGGAAATACTTCGGACATGGGCAGTTCAGTCAGTTAAGTTAGCTTTTGGACAGATATGCAAAAAGTCTTTGCAGTACCAACATTCGAGCATGCGTATAAAAGGACAATTGGAATATATGAGCAAAAGCTTAGGATATATTTATCAGAACTGTTAGTGTTTTCCAGCATTCCAGAATTTCTACAGACTGTTATTGTTTATCAGCACTGTTATTGGATACAGTATTCAGATATTGTTACCATCTAATAAAACATTCTTAACTGAACGCGTGTGTAGAATTTATTCTGAAAAATATAAAAAGACTTGGCCCATAAATGAGAGACTGAGACTGGCACCTGTTCAACACAAGTTTGGGTAATTAACAGATAAAGACATTCATTCCAGTTCATTCCAGATGATTTCATTTAATTCCAGTATACTACAGTCTTATCTGTTCTTTCAGGAGCTATCGGGCGATCACACACCCTAACACCTCATCCCAGCTTGATCATGCTACCACTAATGCCTGATAGTTAACAAATGCTTTAAAGTCATACATTTATGAAGTTTAAAGTTTTCAGATTGTGTGTGATTGAGCAAATATTGTTATATAGGTTCATAGGTTTATACTAGGCTGTCGATCAGATAGATCATTTATAGCCTAGCCTCAAGGTCATAGTTCATCAGTACCCTACAACACAAAGTAACTACTCTGCTTCTTCCCCTTTCAATGAAAGTTTGAGGGGCCAGACAAGGACTGAATTTGCAGTTTCCCATCTATTCATTCAGACTGTATTTGAAGAGATCAGGATGCTATTATGTTTTACATTTAAGGGACATCTTCCACAAAAGATGGATTCTTGAAGAGAGATACCTATTTCATCATCAGGTTTTGTTCAAGCAGGTGCTTAAAATATTATTTTGTGGATGTGTAGGAGGTTGCAAAGGATTGGATCCTTTGATGCTTTTTATGCAAAGTTAAGGTCCTCACAAAAAAGTCTGAATAAAGCAGAAATAAAGTGTTTTAAAGTGGACTGCATAGCACCTGGAGTAAATTCTCTTGATTTTCTTTGTGAAAAACACTGCAATCTTTTGAGCTGAGTCATACACTTAGACAGGTACAGTTCAAAAAGAGCATTATATTCTACTGAGGGTCTGATAAAGGAAAAGTTTAGTGAGATAATAACTTCCCTTGACCTAGAAGATGATGGCAGCTCGTGGAGAATTAACTTACCTAAAAAAATATATAGGGGTACATAAATAAGGTAACCACCTGTCCCTCTTTGTGAAGGACAGTCCTGCGGGGGAAAAAAAAATTACAAATATCATAAGATTTTAGGACAAAAATATTTCCCAGGTTTTCTTTAATAGCTACATAAAACAGTTATTTTGTATTTGAAACACCTAAATGTTATATAAAATAGCATAAGCAACTAAAATGCTACAAGAATAAGCTTTTATTTTTGCAAAATGTGAACTTCTGTCCTTTGCACTAACTGCAGGTATGTTTTGCCTGCACAAATCTCATGTTTCTACAAAAATGTCCCACTTTGGGCATTTGAAATGGTGGCAACTCTATAGATAAAATTTTGGCCAGTACACAAAAGCCATGAGTTGACATGTTCAGGACATCCCTAGCAAAGCAGTTAGAGCTTTCAATTATCTCATCCCAGACCATTAGATGTACTGGACTCTTTAAAATGACACTAAACCAATAGTTAATATTTTTTTTAATTGTGGTATGTTCTTGGTGATGGTGGGATGTTGCTAAATACTAGTTTCATAATAACCTCAGCCACACATTTTTTTTAAAATCTGCAGCATGTCTGCTTCATGTGATCCAGGGAGGTGTAACTCAAGATGTTCACTTATACCTGCAAAATAGCCAATCATATGTGTACCTTGGTTGAATGGACTCATGAGATCTAGTGACAGTGAGGTTCTCAGTGCCTGAGGGACAGTTTACCATCACCCCTTTAATGCACAGCCTAGTGACTGGTGCATTACTGAATCTCACTGTGGATTCACTTATGACTAGGATGTTACCAGATGTCTTGTCTCTGCCTTGTTTCTTAAGAGCATTGGCTTGCCAACTTGATGACCCCTCTTTTCTCTTCTATTACCTGTTATTTCAGTAATGCTGTTTACTTGTAAGTATATAACTGAGTATTTTGTTTAGCCAACCTACATTCTGGAGACCTTTGAGATTTGGACAGGGATTTCTTATGGACCTCATATAAGATGACATATTTCCTGATTTAAGACAAGGTGGCTATGTCTCTGTGTGGTCAGTGTCAATACTAACAACTAGATGGATACTGTTTATAAGTTTAGATAAGATGATGACCTCCAGAGTTAGTAAACTTTTTGCACCTGTCACATATAGATTCATCTAGTGGTCTAGCAGAAGAAGCAAATTGTTGTCAATAAGCATGACACAGTTGTTACATCACCTCAGGGTGCCTAGTGCTAAAAGGCTGATTACAGATGGTATGAGAGACTCTGACCTCATGGTTTACAGTATCTGGAGTGTAAGGTGTGCAGTTATGAACTTTATTGTAGGGAGTGTTTTTTGTGTTAAACCTGAGAAAATGAGGTTTGTTAGTAAAGTATAGCAGTACAATAGAAATAAAGCACAAGAGGTTAGCTAGGAGATCTGGCATCATGGTGCTGAGAATAAAGCTCCTACTGCATCCCAGATAACCTGTCTTCAACTAACAGCATTTGCACTGAAGTGATCAGACAGAATGCCCAATAGCATCTGGCCCATCCTAGAGGTAGAAAGGCTGACAAGGCTCACTGCAGTAATGGCATTAAGAGCCTTGTGAGCTCCTGTCTGCAAGTGTTGCACAATTTGTTTGGAAATATTGCTCACATTCTTGGCAGTGATTGCAGCATTAGTAAAGTTAGTGTGGGAGGCGGGGTTAGGCCACACTCCGTTGGCAGTACTGCAGCCATATGATGCTGCACCAGCATCCTCAATCACCTCATTGGTTGTGGACATCGGTCAGGTTGAACCTGGGGAGGTGGTTATGGCAGGCTGAGTAGACAAAGTGAATGAGGGGAGTAGCTGGTGGGAGATGATGGGCAGATGAGGTAAGGGGGAGAAAAAAAGTGAATTAGGTGATAGCCAGAGGAGACGGGTGTCACAAATTGAAATAGTGACTGAAACAAGTTGATACATTTTTCACAGGCAGTAGGTACACAAGTGCTGAAGAGTGGATTAGCAGACCAATTTAATTGGCACAAGTAAAGAATTACAATTTGAAGTCTGGCTTAATTATTACAATTTAAAGTCTGTCTCATCTTACATAGCAGGAGAGTTACAACCCAATGAGAAATAGCAACAACTGGGTAAATGCAGCCTGATGGCTAAACAAACTGGTATGGTTGCTATAACAACACAGGTTTATAGCATAGTGAGTCAGTATTACCAGTAAGGCAAATACAGCAGACAGTGGTAATCACAGTGAATCTGTGATTACCGCTGTCTGCTGTAATCACAGCAGTAATCACAGTGAATCTGTAGCAGCAGTTTGTAAGTACAGTATGATCAGAGCCAGATCATGGTCAAATGGGGGCCGATCAGAGCCAGATCATGGTCAAACAGGGGCCGTAGGCAATGTAATGGTCCAGTCCCCCCATGCAGCTATTCCAATTTACCACTGCTTGGCTCTCTTCCCCCAGTTACCATAAATACTGTTCACACCTGTTAGTGTGCATACTGTTTTGCTCTTTACTTTTGAAAATGATCACAAAAATGTTGATTTAATTTAAACCTTTTAATTTATTTAGCCTTTGTTGACGAGGTTTGTCTCCCCAGAAGCCTCATCTTAGGGTAGACCCAAGGTGGTATTTATACAACTAAGGGAAATTTGGCCAGCGCATCAGGGAACTTATCCTCTTCTATTTTAGTAAGTGCTGTGGTATCCCTAACATCCACCTGAGCAACCACCATGGATGTCACACTTGGGAGTCAGCACCCCCATTATGCTACAATGCAGTTTCAGCAATCCATCTCTCTGGTGTAGGAGTAGAACTCACAGATTTCAGTATCAAAGATGAGTGCACTACTGTTGCACCACTAACACTGTTTTCAAACTTTATAACACAAACACTTATGAACATTTGCTAAACAACACAAACAAAATAGTTGCACACTGAAAACAGGCTTAGCATGAGTAGCAGTAAACTTTTCTCATCCTCGAAACTCACATTCATTAAAAATGCACTGAAACTTACATTCATTCAAAATGCACTGAAACTCACATACAGTGAAAATAAACCTGGCCAGTGGCAGATCAAGTGCACCGTTGCTCCCCAGGCTGTTTACAATCCATGGGCCACCCTGCATACATTTTTAGGACCATGCATTAGAGTGTATGTTATTTGATTCACATTCCTGACTGGTTTAAATGTATTTCTTGTTTAATACAGCAACGCTTGTTAGAGTGCATTTTAAATTTGGAGTTTTGAACATTTTTTCCATTAAGTGAAACAAAATATATGATACAGTAATGCCAAAAGTACCCATTTTAGAACATTTCAACCAACTCCAAAGTGATTTACTAAAGGCTTTGACTGGGAGAGAAGTAAGGATCCTGCTACCTATAACTAAGGTACAGGGTTTGAGTCTGTTAACCTACTTACTCAATTAAATAAGCTGCCCTTTCTAACTAGGGCATTACACATGCACATACATTCTGTACCTACTAAAGCTTCTGTGTCCTGTCTGATAGTTCCATCCTGGTGTAGTTTGTCCTCATTATACATAATACTCATGCTATGTTCTGTTCTAGTAGTTCATTGAGCATGAGAAGTTCCAGTAGTAAAAGCCATTGCCTTTCTGCCTGGCAGTAAAATCAAACTGCACTGTGCATGTTCTTTCACTGGCTGAATCCAAGTTATCTTAAAGCACCACTGAAACAGAGCAGGAAACAAATGAACATGCAGCAGTGCCAAGCCACAAAAACACTTTTTTAAATTAAATTAATGTTGTGTCTGTACCCCCCACACACACAAACACACATGCGCGTGCGCACACACACACACACACACACACACACACACACACACACACACACACACACACACACACACAAGCCATCATGGTCCCTAGGCAGCTGCCTAGGTCACCTAGTGTTGGATCCGGCCTTGGGTATGATAACTGGCAAACAGGCTTGGGTGCCACAACAGCAAAGGGTTTGAATTAGAAAACAATAAGCAGCTGAAAATGGTGGTACAGTATCAGTAAAAGCAGCAGCATCAATTTGTGGATACTGCAGCTACGACAAGCAATTTGGCTCAGATGCTGAAACAATATGAAATATATTCAATCAGTAACACAGAACAGCAATGCAAATGCAGTAATAACAGAATATTAAGATGCAAATTTAGTAAAAGTGATAACAGCGATTTGTGATATATGGAATTTAATTGTGTGTGATGAAACAGTTTTACAAAATGTAAGTGTAATTGGACAGTTTACATTCTGCATACAGCAATTATATACAGAACCACAGCTGGATCATCCAGTGCCTGGTGCTGCCCCCTAAAGTAGCTCCAACTCTATCTTGCGGAGCAAAAATAGAAAAAAATAATTTCTACTTTTAAGAACTATAGCAAAGCACTAAACAAAGCTATATTTGTAACAAGTGGCTTACTATAGGTTATACCCACACTAAGCTCTGAAATGGCTTAAGTCCTGGCTGCAATAGCAATATATAAATTCCCTTCTGGTATGGAAATGAATCACGAATACTGCACTAACGAAAAACTGCCATCTGCTGATTGCAACCCAAAACACCTTACACCTGAAGTGGCTGCCCCTTTGACCTACCTTAGCTACATGTCTGACTTTACACTAGATGTGTTGAGCAACTATATGGAAGGGTCTGATACAGTGTACAACCATGTGGAACTGTGCAGAGCTGAACACACTTGTATGCTAAAAAGTCTAGGTTAAGTACACAGTAATGAATGCCAGAATTGACAACACCTCATATTTATTTATTCATTTATTTTTATCTAGAAAGTGCAAGCACTTGAATCTCTCAGAAATACTTCTGAATAGTGATAAACCATGCTTAAAACTGCTCAATATTTCCAGCTGTAGTGAGATCTTGTTTGACATCAAGCTAAATAGATGTCTTCAGGTGTTTTCATGTACTCACAGCCCAGCCAAGCAGAGTGGCAACTTCTACAAACACACTGGGTTTAAGCAAATAAACAAACCAGAGTATAAGAAAAACAACCAAAGGTTACTGGACAAAATCTATTGCAGACACAATAAAACTCTAGCACCTCGGCAGACAGGCTTCAAGGAGTAAAACAAACAGCACACACTGAAATCATATATAATGACTGTCAATTTTGATACAGTGACTGATGTAACTGTTCATAGAGGTTTTCTTGTTTTAAACTGATCTAGTTGTGAACTTAGTTCAGCGCAGTTAGAAGTTTTAAACTTAGGTTTAAAATCTGTGCCGACAGTATTGGCCAGCGCATCAGGGAACTTATCCTCTTCTATTTTAGTAAGTGCTGTGGTATCCCTAACATCCACCTGAGCAACCACCATGGATGTCACATTGGGAGTCAGCACCCCATTATGCTACAATGCAGTTTCAGCAATCCATCTCTCTGGTGTAGGAGTAGAACTCACAGATTTCAGTATCAAAGATGAGTGCACTACTGTTGCACCACTAACACTGTTTTCAAACTTTATAACACAAACACTTATGAACATTTGCTAAACAACACAAACAAAATAGTTGCACACTGAAAACAGGCTTAGCATGAGTAGCAGTAAACTTTTCTCATCCTCGAAACTCACATTCATTAAAATGCACTGAAACTTACATTCATTCAAAATGCACTGAAACTCACATACAGTGAAAATAAACCTGGCCAGTGGCAGATCAAGTGCACCGTTGCTCCCCAGGCTGTTTACAATCCATGGGCCACCCTGCATACATTTTTAGGACCATGCATTAGAGTGTATGTTATTTGATTCACATTCCTGACTGGTTTAAATGTATTTCTTGTTTAATACAGCAACGCTTGTTAGAGTGCATTTTAAATTTGGAGTTTTGAACATTTTTTCCATTAAGTGAAACAAAATATATGATACAGTAATGCCAAAAGTACCCATTTTAGAACATTTCAACCAACTCCAAAGTGATTTACTAAAGGCTTTGACTGGGAGAGAAGTAAGGATCCTGCTACCTATAACTAAGGTACAGGGTTTGAGTCTGTTAACCTACTTACTCAATTAAATAAGCTGCCCTTTCTAACTAGGGCATTACACATGCACATACATTCTGTACCTACTAAAGCTTCTGTGTCCTGTCTGATAGTTCCATCCTGGTGTAGTTTGTCCTCATTATACATAATACTCATGCTATGTTCTGTTCTAGTAGTTCATTGAGCATGAGAAGTTCCAGTAGTAAAAGCCATTGCCTTTCTGCCTGGCAGTAAAATCAAACTGCACTGTGCATGTTCTTTCACTGGCTGAATCCAAGTTATCTTAAAGCACCACTGAAACAGAGCAGGAAACAAATGAACATGCAGCAGTACTTAGCCACAAAAACACTTTTTTAAATTAAATTAATGTTGTGTCTGTACCCCCCACACACACAAACACACATGCGCGTGCGCACACACACACACACACACACACACACACACACACACACACACACACACACACACACACAGACACACACACACAAGCCATCATGGTCCCTAGGCAGCTGCCTAGGTCACCTAGTGTTGGATCCGGCCTTGGGTATGATAACTGGCAAACAGGCTTGGGTGCCACAACAGCAAAGGGTTTGAATTAGAAAACAATAAGCAGCTGAAAATGGTGGTACAGTATCAGTAAAAGCAGCAGCATCAATTTGTGGATACTGCAGCTACGACAAGCAATTTGGCTCAGATGCTGAAACAATATGAAATATATTCAATCAGTAACACAGAACAGCAATGCAAATGCAGTAATAACAGAATATTAAGATGCAAATTTAGTAAAAGTGATAACAGCGATTTGTGATATATGGAATTTAATTGTGTGTGATGAAACAGTTTTACAAAATGTAAGTGTAATTGGACAGTTTACATTCTGCATACAGCAATTATATACAGAACCACAGCTGGATCATCCAGTGCCTGGTGCTGCCCCCTAAAGTAGCTCCAACTCTATCTTGCGGAGCAAAAATAGAAAAAAATAATTTCTACTTTTAAGAACTATAGCAAAGCACTAAACAAAGCTATATTTGTAACAAGTGGCTTACTATAGGTTATACCCACACTAAGCTCTGAAATGAGCGCTTAAGTCCTGGCTGCAATAGCAATATATAAATTCCCTTCTGGTATGGAAATGAATGCGAATACTGCACTAACGAAAAACTGCCATCTGCTGATTGCAACCCAAAACACCTTACACCTGAAGTGGCTGCCCCTTTGACCTACCTTAGCTACATGTCTGACTTTACACTAGATGTGTTGAGCAACTATATGGAAGGGTCTGATACAGTGTACAACCATGTGGAACTGTGCAGAGCTGAACACACTTGTATGCTAAAAAGTCTAGGTTAAGTACACAGTAATGAATGCCAGAATTGACAACACCTCATATTTATTTATTCATTTATTTTTATCTAGAAAGTGCAAGCACTTGAATCTCTCAGAAATACTTCTGAATAGTGATAAACCATGCTTAAAACTGCTCAATATTTCCAGCTGTAGTGAGATCTTGTTTGACATCAAGCTAAATAGATGTCTTCAGGTGTTTTCATGTACTCACAGCCCAGCCAAGCAGAGTGGCAACTTCTACAAACACACTGGGTTTAAGCAAATAAACAAACCAGAGTATAAGAAAAACAACCAAAGGTTACTGGACAAAATCTATTGCAGACACAATAAAACTCTAGCACCTCGGCAGACAGGCTTCAAGGAGTAAAACAAACAGCACACACTGAAATCATATATAATGACTGTCAATTTTGATACAGTGACTGATGTAACTGTTCATAGAGGTTTTCTTGTTTTAAACTGATCTAGTTGTGAACTTAGTTCAGCGCAGTTAGAAGTTTTAAACTTAGGTTTAAAATCTGTGCCGACAGTAATACCAAGCCTATATATTTTTAAACAAGAAATATTTCCCATAGCATGGAAGCTACATTTGAAACATTTTTTTTAGTAAAAGTTTTAATAATAATTTGGGTAATGTGACTTCTTCAGATCAAACTTTTATTTCTTGTGTCTCAGATCATAATGATGACAGTTTAAATGTTTATCGTTTATTGGATATAAGAAACTTTCAATTTAATAGTTCTTTTATTCTGCCCTTTATTCATAAAAACCATCAAACAATGGAATGCTTTAAAACAATTAATTAATAGAAGGGATCTGGTAATAAAACCCTCTGACAAAGGAGATATAATTGTGATATTGCATCATACTCAGTAAGCTCGGATGTGTTATGAACATTTGGAGAATGAGTTAGTATATGAAAAAAGTAGCATTGAGGTTTATAATGATGCAATATCACAGTATAAATTATTGTTGGAAAAAGGTTATAGATTGGGTTATTTAACAAGGGAAGACCTTGATAAGAAATGTAATGTTTATAGCTGTAAGACTGCAAACTTTTACTGTTTACCCATAATACACCAAAGCCTTATTAATCCACCTGGCCACACTATTGTATCTGCTTGTAAGTATTTTTTGAATAATATTTGCTTTTTGATACATAAATATTTATTGCCATTTCTGATTAAGTTAAATTCTTATATAAAAGACACTTGATTTTGTATGCAAAATTGAAAAATTTATATGGAGCTGCTTACTTGCTTGCTGCTTGCTGTGGGATTGATTTGAAGTGTTCTTAAGACACTCAGTCTTGCTGGCTGGATTCTGCTAAAATTCAAAGTCTGGTTATATTTGCATTCACAGTCTGTTGCATACAGAAACTTGCAGAATATATACTGATGAGAGAATATACTTTGCAGCATCAACTTTAGAGAGCAGTAACAAATAACTTTTTATAATAAACCAAACGGAACAACATTGCAGTTTAAAGCACTGTTCCAACTTTACTTCTCATATAGTACAGATGATGTGAGAGATATAACATTTACCTTAGGAGAAATGAGTCCCTACCATACCTCTAACATAACTGGATTTATACAGCTCTTTATATACAGTTTTAGTCCTCTTGGTATTCTATTTTGGAGAATTGCTTATCCTGTAGAAACAATACTAAGCTTCCTTGTTTAACAATGTCTTGTAAGAGACCAGCTTTTCTGACAGTGTGAATATCCTGTAACAGTGTCCGGTTGTTCATGCAAAAAAACATATTTTTGAGGAAACACATTGTTCTGTATTCTATTTGGATCTGTGTATAAGAACATATGTTCTTGTGCCAATGCCGATAAGCATATCCTGTTTTCCATGCAGAAAAACATATTTTTGAGAAAACACATTGTAAGTGTTATTGTCCATTCTTTAAAAGCAGATTTTGCATGTTTGCTCTTGCATACATCCTGTTTTTAAGTCTGTAAGGGAAAAATGTCCATTCTTTAAAAGCAGATTTTGTATTTTTGCTCTTGCATACATCCTGTTTTTAAGTCTGTAAGGGAAAAATGTCCATTCAGCAGGTTTTATATTTTTGCTCTTGCATACATCCTGTTTTTAAGTCTGTAAGGGAAAAATGTCCATTCAGCAGATTCCTTTTCCAAGCCATAGTCATTTAGTATGACTGCTGATCACATATTACTAAACTCTGTTTCTGCATTTAAGCAAGCCTTTTCTTTCAGCATATTTACAACATAATTAATTTCAGACTTATATTCATAAAATCTAACAAAAATATCAAAATTATGATGGGAAAAGGATATGTATTGGGTCACAGCTGATGTTAAGAGCCTTTACACAAGCATAAAGCATGAATATGGTATTCAAGCTTTACATTATTTTTGGGTGACAGCCCTTTAGACCATTATATTATTGAGTTAACTCATTTTTGTTTGTTGAATAATTATTTCTTGTTTGATAAGGTAATATATCATCAATTGCAAGATATGGCAATGGGACTTCTTTTGCCCCCATGTATGCAAATTTAATGATGGCCCTTTCAGAGGTGGAATATTTATATAAACATACTTTTATGTTTATATATATCATTAGCTATTATAGATATATAGATTATTTGATTTTTATTTGTAAGGGTGGGAAGGATAAAATTGAAGATTTTATTATAGATTTGCAGCAAAATTAATATGGTTTGGCCTTTGATGATTTGCAATATGGAGGTCAGGTTGTATTTTTGGATCTGGTTCTAAAAGGGTTAGAAAACGGCAAAGTAAGAACAATGGATCATAGACAATTTATGGATGGTAATCAGTACCTACATGGGGAACATTTTCATTCCCCTCATCTCATAAATGCTCTACGGAGAATTTTTACGTTCATAGGTTCATAGGTTCATAGGTTCATACTAGGCTATCTGCCCGAGGGCATTTACAAGCCTAGCCCATCGTTTTGTGGCTTACGCCACCCCTTTAGTATGGGGAACTATACCCATTATTTTGCTGTGCCTCTGTCGAGCAGTGACACTGAGGTAATCCCTGGGGTATATCTGCGATCTCCCATCCATTGGTCAAGATTTCTCTTGAACAAGGCCAGCGAGGTGCTCTGCCTCACATATACGAATTTTGTTCCACAGCATAGGAGTCTTTGGGTGATGAATCTATCCCTCCAGCACGTCCTATTAATAGCCATGTCGAGGTTTAAGTCTCCGCCCTTGTGACTCTGATGGATCTAGATTTTTGAGGTGAAGCATATTCATCAAATCTGGGTTTGACATGGCCTTGTATGTTAGGCAAAGGTCACCTCTGAGCAAGCGGTAGCGACTGAATAGAGCTGGAGTTCTTTCAGTCGGGCAGCATAGGACAGATTTTGAGACCCTTTATCCTTTTGGTGAGGAACTTTTTGGCCTCTCCAGCTGCTGCAAGTGTCGGGTCAGATACATTCCGAATGGGGCATTGTACTCAATCATTGGTCTGATGAGTGATGAGTAAAGGGAGACCATGACCTCCCTTGATCTAGATGAGAATCCCTTCATGATAAGGTGGGCAATGTAGAAGGTCTTCCTAACTACTTTAGCTACATGGGTGTCGAATGACAGACTACTATCAACCTGGGTCCCCAGGTCTCTGATAACTTCTTCTGTGCTCAGTGGATTGCCACCTATTTGGTAGCTAGGGGTAACCTTGTTTTTCTCGAAGGGTATGACTATGCATTTTTTGGCATTTAACTTTAGGCCATGGCTCTGGCACCAGTTATCCGTTTCTGTAAGACCCTTCTGAAGGATATCTGTGTCAGATGTGTTTTCTACTATGGCCCAGTTTGCAGTCATCTGCAAACTTTGTCAGCCATAACCCTCCTGTGTTTGCTTGTACTTCGGAAAAGTAGATGCCAAACAAGAGTGGACCCAGGACTGAGCCCTGTGGGACACCAATTGTGACAGGCTTTGAGTCTGACATGGCGCCAGCAACTCTGACCCTGTGGGTTCTGTCACTCAGCCAGTTTGCAACCCATCTTGTGATGTATGGGTTAACATTTAAGCTGATGAGTTTTTCAATGATACCCGAGTGGGGTATTGTATCGAAGGCCTTCGCCAGATCGAGGTAGGCTGTATGGACTGCCTTTCCCTCGTCAATGGCTTTGGTGACTGTTTGAAAAAGTCAGCCAAGTTTAAAAGGCATGATCTGCCTTTGACAAAGCCAAACTGGGTTGGATCCAAAGTCTGCAAATTCCTATGTCTTTATTTATGAGGTCCATTATGATCCTCTCCATGGCTTTGCAGATAAGGCTTGTCAAGCTAATGGGCGGTAATTTCCAGGGTCGGTGGAGGCACCGCCTTTGTGAAGTGGGACCACAGTTGCAGTGCGCCACTCCTGGAGTGCGTATCCAGAGGTGAGACTTTGATTAAACAGCTGTCCTAGCTGTGGGTTTAATTCCTCATTGAGTTCGTGGAGCACACAGCCGGGGACACCATCTGGTCCCATGGATGCTGTGTTTTTTGCTTTGGAGAGAGCAGTTCTCACTTGGGCGTTGGAAATTTTTGGGGGGCTGCAATCATTTGGTATAGATATCTCTCCTTTTGGGGAGGGGAGAAGTTTGCACTGAACCTGTCAGCCAGTATGTTGGCAATGTCTGTAGGATCAGTAATCTTCACATCATTATGATCTAGTTCTGAGCATATCTGGGAGTTTCCTCCCAGGTTTCTTTATAGCTAAAGAAGGCCTTATGATTGTCTTTTGAGTCTTTAGCTATTTTTCTCTCAAAATTTGCTTTGGATGATTTTATGAGAGCTCTTAGTTTTTACTTATAGTGATCAAGGGTGTCTTACCTTTTAAGGATTTTGCTCTATCTTGTAGTAGCTTCCTCCTTTTGTTGTAGAGTTTGTTTATGGCTGGGGTCCACCAGACTGGACGCTTGCCTTTGGTACAAAGAGTCTTTGTTTTGCTTGGGATTGCCTTATCCATGCAGTCCTGCAGGTGCTGGTAGAAGGCATTTGTAAGTGATTCAGCGGCTTGAGTACTGTTTTCCGCCAGCTCAGGGGCCTTAAAGGAGATCACACTCGTCTTTAGAAGTGTGAAGTCGGCTTTCGAGAAGTTCTTTACTGTGGTCTTTTTTATTTCAGTTGGGGGTGGGATGAGGACCTCCAGCGAGATTAGTTTGTGATCTGATCTCACCAGTGAGGGGTATACTTCCGGTGTTGAACATTGTGCTCCCATGTTCGTGATGATGAGATCAAGTATGTTATCTCCTCTTGTGGGGATGGTGACTAGTTGTTCCATGGCATTTGAGTTTATGAATTCCAGGAACTTTTGGGCTAGGGTGTTTGGGCTTGAGTAATGTTCCCAGTCTATATTAGGGTAACTGAAGTCACCTAGTATGATGGTGTTTGGTGATACATTTATCCCCTCTAGTGTTTTCAGGAAGGCCATGTGGGGTTCCTGAGGTTTGTGAGGGTGGCCTGTAACATGCTACAATTTGCAGAGCAGTCTTGCCTATGGTTAATTGCACCTGGATGGTCTCCGATGCATCATGCATTGCCACCAGTCTTGAGGTGTGGGTGTTTTTGATGAATATGGATACCCCCCCTCCTTTCTTGGTATTGTCCGGATTTTGGGGCCGGAACGCATGGTATGAGGTAAAACCTGATAGTGCTGGGGTGCTCTCAGGAGCCTTGAACCAGGTTTCTGTCACAGCACAGACATCGATGTTCTCCATACTGAGAAGGGCCTCGAGTGCGTGCATTTTGAGATTTAGACTTCTGGCATTGAGCAGCATTACCCTTAGTCTTTATAGAATTTGTAACAATTGGGCATATTTTATAGAAGAATCTAATCAGACTTCTAAAATGTTTGTTAGTAGGGGGTATGACTGGAAAGTAGTTGATATGGCTCTGAAAAGAGTTATTGATCAGAGAAATAATAAAATCCAACCTCTGAGATATGAAGTAAAAATGAATGATAAATAGAGAAGTATTTGATAAAGTATATTTTGTTAATCTATATAATATTCTTAGTGAAAAAATAAGTGAAATATTAAAAAGCTGTTAGAAGTTTTTTTATTGAAGGACAATGAACTGACTCAGATTTTAAATCATTGTCCTTCTATTTCATATAGGCTAATTGTAGAAATTTAGAAGATTTTTTGGTTACTAGTTTGTTTCCTCTGAAGATGTAGTTATAAGAAATCCCTTGCTTTTTATGTACTATTCCCTGCAGTAGCGGTAGTAGTTGTAGATATATAGTGAATTTCTTTGGAAAGATTAATGGTATTTATTTTCATCCAGTAGGAAATCTTTCTTGTATTACGGAGGGCATTATTTATGCCCTCAAGTGCCCCTGTAATTTATATTATATTGGAGAAAGTAAGAGAAAATTTAAGGTTAGATTGCAGGAGCATATTAGGGACATCAAAAAATGGAGAGTCCCATTGCTATGCATGTTAAAGAAAAACATGGTAGTAATTTTTTATTACTGCAGGGTACTGTTCTTGAGCAGGTTTGTGTGAGGGTTGGGGAAAATTGTTCTTTAAAGGATAAACTTTTATGTAAAGAATCATTTTTTTTAATTGAATATATTGCTACCTTTTGGATTAAACTCTAAGGTGAACTAGAAATGTTTGCTTTAGATAATTGTATAATTGATAAATTAGTTAATTATTTTGTGTAACTGTTATATATGATGTCAACGTGTGTTTGTTTTACTCCTTGAAGGCTGTTTGCCAAGGCACTAGAATTTTATTGTGTCTGCAATACATTTTGTCCAGTAACTTTCGGTTGCTTTTTATATATATATATTTTTTTATTTCAAATCGTGGCTGATAAACCAGAGTACACAGACTAGTTACAAAACATACTTGTCCTGTATCCAATAACAAGTTTCACCCAGAACACAGCAGTATGTATTCTTTCGGAAGGAAATTACATGATAAAACAATTTAAAATGCAAAAATTCACCACAGTACAAAATACAGTACAAGAACTTTAAAAGTGGCGCTAGAACACTCTAATTTAAGGCAACCCTCCCCTCACCCACTTCCCAGGTATAGTGGGATCTGCTTTGAGATCAGAGCCAAGTGGACATCCTCAGACTTGCTTGTGTAGTTGCAAGTAAGAATTCAGTTTTATAAACAGCAGTGTAAGAAAGGAATTATAACAACTTTGGTATAAGTGCTATTACTTTAGAAGATTGACATTTACAACTCACCATTATTTGGTACTCTACAAATACTTGTTGTATTAAACTGATTTATTTAATTATTGATGCGATTGCTGGCATTGCAAGTAATTAATATCCCTTCATCGGTCACTGCCAGGTTAACGTGCAGGTTGGCTCCACTGTAAGATGAGGGCTTGTTGTTAGGGACTGTCCATGAATAGGAGACATCAGAACCATCTGCAGTGCAGTTCAGTGTAAGGTCACAGCTGCCATTTGAAATGACGTTACTGACAGGACTTATCTTCATTTTAGTTATTTTTTCTGTGAAAAAAGATTAAAAAGAGTTATAAATATTACAAGACATGGATAACTGAAATTATATATTTAGATGCTCACATATTGTTGTGGTCCTAAAACAACAAACCTAATGAATAATAGAATAAAGAGGAAAGATGACCAAAACTGGTCCTGTTAGCTCTACTAAATCGCATTTGTTTCACCTCTGTAAGAGCCAAGAGCTCTAAGTGTCACAAAACCTTCAAACTTACTTCACAAAAACTGGACCTGATCATTTTAAGTCGGTTGGTATTCAGCATTTCAGCATTCCATTATAATCAGAGCTATCATCTAACCAAGTCAGGCCAGTATGTTGTCTGGGTATATATAATCCAGCCAATATTTAGTAACAAAATCACTTTTCAGAGAACTCAAACAGCTAATCAAGGACTGAAACCAAGTATCTGAAATAATAAGTAAACCTATCCTAGCATGTGTTACACTAAGATAAACTTGAAAAAGGATACAGAAGTAGAAAGTGCATTTTTAACCTTTTGTACATTATATAGTACCAGAATATTCCAGTCCAGAAAATATATTTTTGACCAGATATCCTTCCATTCTTCTATTTAAGGTATAAGTAAGAAGAGTTCAAATTACAAGATGATTTACACAATGTTAATTTATACAAATGGATACATAAATGCAAGTACATCTAAACTGTAAATGAATACTCAGCCTGATTATGAAGGTATACCAGATATGCCTTTCAGACAAGTATATACAAAAGAATTACTGAACTAACAAAGGGAACCATGAATATTTCTCAAAGTACATGTCATAGGTTCATAGGTGTATACTAGGCTAATGGCCCTGGAGCCTTTACAACCCTAGCCCATAGGATTACCCTGGCATCATGCTACCCGACATTAGTTCCCAGTGCCTCTGTTGAGTAGAGCCGCTGGAGTGATCCCCAGGGTGAATTTTCTATTTCCCATCCACTCATCAATATTTCTATTGAAGAGGGACAGTGAGGTGCTCTGTTTGACATGTATGGGAAGTCTATTCATAGCATGGGCAGTCTCTGGGTTATGAACGTGTGCCTCCAGCTTGTTCTGTTGATTGTAGTAATGAGGCTGAGGTCTCAAGCATGTGGCGTGGAGAGATTTGGATTTCTTTAGTTGTAGCATTTCTAACAGAGCTGGGTCAGTCATGTCAATAATTTTTAAACTGGTTAATGTGTTCATTGCTCCAAGAGAATAAAACTTCACAGCTGATCATTCATTCTTGTATAATTTCTGCATTTGGAGATGATTGCCGTGCATTTCTATAACAAAGTCATCTGATCCTGCCCCTTGGGAGGTTTGCTACCTGAGGAGCCCTAAAATCTGATTTATCTACTACAATTGGTGTAACAGAAAACAGATGGGCAAAAAACTTCAAACAATCTTTACTGTCCTGTTTGCTTTCCAGAAGTAATACCTGATTACATTAAACATTAGTTCACCACAAGGCTGAATAATGACGCATCCTCCAATAACTCATTTTCCAGAGATCATACTAAAGCAAATCTATTAAAGCTGAGTGATGTTGTTCTTCTTGTTCGCTAATGATTGGGAGTAGATTTTTACAGTGCCGAGGTGCCAGCTCAATGCCCAACCTTCAACAAAGGCATGCCCATTCTATGCATGTCTTTCGAGCACCACTCGATTGTGGGGAGGACATGCAGACTCCACACAGAAGGCGCTCCAGCCGAGAATCAAACGGGAGAACCTCTTGCTGTGAGGCAACAATGCTACCACTGCACCACCACGGCTTGATGACCTGGCAAAATGTAACTTTCCCTTCCCCTGAGGACCCCTCTACAAATGTAGAATAATTCATGACCAAGTTATATGAACATGTAAATAACTGCATAGAATCATCTGTACTCCTCCAAAATAAATACAATTCCAGGTTTAAAAATAAACACGCATGATATAATCCTATTATAAATATGATCTACAACAAAAGGAAAAAGCTCATTACAGGTGAAAACAAAAATAATTTTATAAATGCCAAAAGTCCGGACTTCCAGTTGCATACTGATGTAGACTGAAAGGGAGGAACTAGTGGCTATGACGTTTGGAGTTGAAACTGAAGGTACTGTCTGATAGTGGAAATAGTCTTGGGTAATTGGAGGTGCTGAAAGTGGAGCTAGCACTGGTCTCAGAGCTACATGCAGCTGGGAGTCAATGATCCTTTGCCCCACCTCTTATCAGAAACAAAGAGCAGTGCTAATCCAAATCTTTCAGAGAAGTTTTATTAACCCGATATTTATGGGTTAAATACACTTGTTGTAGTCTTCTCTTCATAAATACACTGGATGAAACCTTCAACAGCTGAATGCAACAGAAAGCCAGACTGCACAAATGCCCTGAAGAGGTTCTCACCAAAACTTCAACCAGACCACTCATTGAAGGCTCACATACTGCCCATTCAAAGAGTGGCAGGAAATCAATGCATATCTCTACTCCTTCTCTCTCACCAGGAGCAAAACATAAACACTAATCCCAGGCCTGTTCTTCAGAATCAATTCCCAGGCCCTCAACAGATTAGTAATCTAATCTCAAATATTATAGATTTTAAAAGTAAGATGGGAAAATGGATTAATACTCAGAATATTGCAGTATGCACAAAGTGAGTGGGGTGGAAATAAACAGAGGCTAACTCTAGCTTTAACAGTCTAAAGGAGACGGTGTTCCCAGTTTGATCTGTTATTGTCCAGTAAAATAGCAGGTGAGTAACACTAATTAACCCACTTAACAGCACAGAAATAAACAATGCAAACTGTAAAACCAAATCAATTTATAGCTGTATCTTCAAATCAATAGAAGTAAAGATGCAGAAAAATGAGAGGACCCACTCAAAACTGACAAATACATATGCAAAACATAGAACTTACTGAAAAAGCAGTGCAAATAATATAACACGTTTAATTAACTGTAACATCAGATTCAGATAAAACACAGTATGAATACAAAAAGAAGAACACAAAATGATGTAAATTGTAGGATGAATGTAGTTGTATAAATGTACTCAAACTGGTTGCAAAATGGACTCAAAATACTTTGTTTAGTTGTGGTTTGTACAAAGGAGCTGCAGATTCCGAGAGTCTTAGACTAAGTAAGACAGTAGTGTCTGCCTGTTTGTGCAGTATTATGTAAACAGTGGACATGAAAGCTGGAAACAGCTAAAGCTCTAGCTAACAGTGTTTATTTTCCCTGAACTGAAAAAAATCACTCAAAGTCTCATTGTATTTAATGATCACAAGCTATAAATAAATCACACAGCTGGCCAATACTGGCTGTTTGTTCTGTTTGAAAAGTTGCTTAAAAGTACAGCAATTCAATACAGCAACACTGATTAATCCACTTAACAGTACAGAAAAAAAATGCAAACTGTAAAGTCAAAGCAGTTAAAAGATGTAACAGATGTAACTGAATTTCAATGTGTTACAAAATTAAGTCTTTTTCCACACTAAAATAGGTTCATTTCCATCTGCAAACAGGCATGGCTAAGACGGCTATAACACTGAATCTGTTGCTAAATAGTTTGCTTTAATTATATATAAAAAAGCAGTCATCCTGGCATTTTCACTTTGTACGCTGATACTGTTTTGGCTGCAATAAGACCAAATCAAATAATTCTTGAATTGCATATGTCATTTCCAGCTGCTTCTAATATACAATATGAAAATATAAAGCAGACTGTGGAACAAAGAGCTCCACTATTATGCTCTGTAATTGGAAAAAAAGATATATTTCTTAAGAGCTTCCCACTTTAATGAAACTTCCAAACATCAAAAGGAAAAACACTGAAGAATCAATATCGGATATTAAACAACTTTCCCGATACCCTATACAGTTTTAAATTTAAACTCAAAAACTTACCTTTGTTGACATTTTTGCTGTGAAGGGGGGAGAACTCCCCCTGCATCCCCCTACACCCCCTGCAAATTATATGTGCCCACTCTGAGCTCACACTTCAGTGGGGAAAAGGGTAAACATTGCAGCTGTTCTTGTCCAACGTATTGGAAGTGGTGTTTCACATCCAGACTTCGAATAACAAAGGTACGTTTTTGAGTTTAAATTTAAAACCGTATAAGGTATCAGGAAAGATGTTTAATATCTGATGTTGATTCTTCAGTGTTTTGCCTTTCGATAATTTGAAGTTTTGTTATAGTGGGTTTTCTGCAGATTTGTCTTGATCATACAATTGTCGGTCTACTGAAGTAGACCCATAAATATATATATATATATATATATATATATATATATATATATATATATATATATATATATATCTATATATATATATATATATATATATTCACATACACACATATACAGAAGGGAGTATGAACAAATTTAGAAGTGGTAGAATGACGTGGGACTTAACATATACTGCAGAAGATGAAGGACAGAAATTTCTGTATGATCTTTTTTACTTCCATATCTGTGAGATTGTAGGTTGTGTTTACATAAAATGATGTTTTAGATGTTTTGATTTTTATTAACATTAATAAGATTTCTTAAAAATATAACAACAGAAGGACTTCAACAATGGCTCCCCATATTACCTAGAGGTCATTTCATCAAGTGATTATCTGTGTCTTATCAGGTAATCAGTGAACCATCTTACAGATATTGAATAGTATCCTTTTACTTGCCTCTGTGCCAAAAAAGAAGGGACCTATGAGTTCAAAAGTTTGTGAAATGTCAATGAATGTTGCTGTGGTATAAAAGCCTCTGTCTAAGCTGGATGCTGTAGGTTCAGAAAGGTTTAATATAGCTGCCTGGCTGCCATGGTGGCCATAAAAATGCAATGGGACCTAGCTGGGAAAGT
>NC_056751.1:721160897-721181297 GCF_019279795.1 Protopterus annectens | reverse complement strand
TAAGATTTGTAATTCATTTACATGGCTAAGAATATCAGTGACTATTTATTTTTTTAATTCTTTACTAGTACATTCAGGCAAATAAAGCAACACCCCACTAGATATAGGCATGTTATATTTTGCTCTTTTTCTTAGCTTGTCAATACATTATAAGTGGATTGTTATGCTGTATGTTGGAAACACAGAGCTTAAAAATAAGTCTGATATTCATGAACATTAAAAATAAGCACAATGTCCCAAGTAACACCCACACCAAAGGGTAAATAGGTCAGACAGACAATCCATTTAATAAAAACTACAAGAAAGACACAACCAAACTACAGTCTTCATTATATAACACCTTAAACCTCCTGCAGTGGAGACCCATGAGATATATGCAAATTACCACTTATGTATACATAAGCATTTCAGACAGACGGCTTCAGTATGTTCAAGGCTTTTTATTTTTCTAAGAATTTACTGGTTTATTTGGGTCAATAAAGCCAAATATCTCCAGCTATGGCCATGCCATGTTTTACCATTTTTTCTTAGTTCATGAGTACACCATGACTGAATTGTTTGGTCATACTGTGTAAAAATGCAGAGCTTAAAAATATGCCATGCGTCCATAAACATTAAGGTGGTTGCAGAGTATCCCAAATAACATCCAAAACAAAGGGTAAAAACATCACACAGATCACAGCCAGCTAAGATGGAGGTTTCACTGTGTAATACCTTAAGCCACTTGTAGTGCAGGCCCATGTGATATATACAAATTACCTTAAGGAAATATCATGTTTTAGTTGCATGGCTTCTGAATTCCCATGATTTGTTTTACATTTTTAATTCTTTACTGGTGCATTCAGGCCAAAAAAAGTCAAATTCCACTAGGTATAGACATGCAATGTTTCACCCTTTTCTGAGCTTGTCAATATACCATAACTGGATTATGCATGCGTATGTGCACTGGGTTTTACTGTATTGTTCTAATAGTCAGCAAAAATGCATGATTGTAGTTGCTCTTCGTATATGTATACATTAATTTGAGAACAATTAGAAGTGACATGTAGACAGTCATACAAGTGTTTGTAATAATTCATCATTACATATGTGTACATGTGTCTGTCTGTCAATCTTTTGGCATTTGTGTGTGGTGGAAGATGCAGCGGGTTTCATTGTATGCTTCTGACACCAGCAAGCCAAGCTAATATGTTGTAGTCATTTTGAGTGCATTTATTAATTAAGTTAATCACTGTCAGACAGTGGAGGTGTAAACAGTCAAAAAAGTAAATGTCAGTGGCCACGTGTGTGTGTGTGTGTGTGTGTGTGTGTGTGTGTGTGTGTGTGTGTGTGTGTGTGTGTGTGTGTGTGTGTGTGTGTGTGTGTGTGTGTGTGTGTGTGTGTGTGTTGGTGTGGGTGTGTACCAGTGCAAATGTCTGTAGGGGAGTTGAAATAAATCACTTTTGCCAGTTATTTTACTATATTACAATCTAATATCTGAGTTTTACAAAGTCAACAAAATGGCTATAATAAATCAGTATGTGGGCTCACTATGAATGAATGTAACTAACTCTATTTGCTCACATTAAACAGTTTTTCTGGCTTTGCAGGACTAATGTGTATTTGCATACATTAAGTTGGAATTATTTGCTGGGATTACTGTTTGTATGGCCATTAATGTTTTGCCATAGTTGGATGTCTGAGGAGTATACATTTAACAGAGGGGCTATAATTGCTGGGTGCAGGGGCTATCAGTGGCTAAAAGTGACTATACTCACAGAGCATGTTTCTGTGGTTGAGTTCTTGGTTATAATTATTTCAGTGTGGAGTCTGCATGCCCTGTCTCTATGTGGTTTTTATCCAAGTACTGTCATTCAACAACTTTAACATCCTACAGATATGCAGTGACTGAACTGAGATTCCTCCAGTTTACCTCTAGTTAACCATACAGTGTGTGTGTGTGTGTGTGTGTGTGTGTGTGTGTGTGTGTGTGTGGAGAACTACAATCTTATATCCTATAATTGCTGGGTATAGGGGTTCTGTGTGAATAAATGTAACTAACCCTAATTTTATTTGTGTGATTTAAACATCATCCTTGGATTCCATGAATAATGCCTATTTGTGTAAAATAAGTTTGATCACTTTTCTGTCATTACTGATGTGTGGCCACTGATTTTTTTATCTTAATCATAATCTGAGGTGTACACAATCAAGAAAGTGGTTATCATTTCTGGAAACAGGTGACTGTCTGTAAATGACAATGACTAACTCTGCTGTCATGATCAAATAAAACAGTCATTAATCTGGTTTTGCTTAGCTAATGAGCATGTGTGTCAAGCAAGCTGGAATACTTTATTGTTGCTATTCGTTGAAATAGGTCAGACAACTGATGTGTGAGCAAGCCACTAAAATTGATCTGTACTGTGGCTATCTAGGAATGGAAATGACTGTCTGTGGTGAGGTTTTGAACTGTATCGCAAAGTAACAAATTGGACATATTTTTTTCAGTTTCTATAATCTCTTTCAAGGTCAGACACATTTATCTTCATACTGTTCTAATTACCTCAGGAGCCATTTTTCCCAAACTCACACAGCATATTAATCATATATGTATTGGCCTAATTTCATCTACTGATTTCCCTGTCTTCATGTTCTTTAGTGTTTAAATAGTCATTCAAGTGGCTATAATAATTGATTGTTACAAATGTGTGTGTCTTGTCTACCTGTCTGTTTTTCTGCATCTGTATATGCAAGGGGTCAGAATGAATTGCACAGTTTTGTTCTTTTTCATTCTTTGAAACGATATTTATTGATTTTAAATAAACAAGACTAAACAATCAGCAGCAACACATTTACAAAGTCCACAATGAGTTATTAAAATTCTAATATAACTTATATTGAAGAGTTAATATTTATCTAATAAATCACTTAATTTTATCCAATAATTGTAAGAGGAAGTAACATTGGTGGTTTGTATCTTCACTGCAGAAATTTCTCTTTTAGAAACCACATTTGCTATATTTATAAACGGAGAAAAAAGGAGATGTCTTATTCTTCTAATGTTTGTTTGTTATAACTTTTCTAGTAATAGCAAAAACAGACCACATCAAAGGAACTTGTGATCCTGGTATGGAGTCAGCAATTGGAGCATTAAATAAAATTAATGAATTAGCTAAAGAAAATATATTAGACCATAGTGCTTGCATAAAATCATTGATTTCCGTCCAATAGAAGTAATTATAGGACAGTCTATAGGCATATGAATCAATTCTGCCTTCTTTGATGTATTAAATCTCCAGCATCTAATATCTGCTTTGTTGTACAATTTTATAAGGGATTATAAAGCATCTATGTAAAATTCTCCATGTATTTTTTTGCATGGACCGTTTAGTTCTGACAGCAGTGAGTGGCCATTATTTGCATATTTATTTATCCATTTAATCAAAATCAAACATCTGAGGTGCAGACAGTCAATAAAATAGCTATTATTATCAAGCTGTTATGTTACTTTGTGAGAGACGGTTCCTAAAGGAAATAAACTCACTTCTATTAAAATATTGTGGTACCCTAAAAGAAATAGAGTGGCTCTCACACATCACATTAGACCCTGGGAGCAAGGAGGCCTAAACTTTCCAGACATTGAATCCTACTTAAAAGCTTCTATGTTTAAAAATGTTATAGATTGGATAAATCCCAATTACTCCTCTTATTGGAAATTATAACATTTTGTTATACTAACAAATGAAAAGACCCTTTAAAAAAACTTTGTGGTAACAAATAAAGTTAATAAACTATGGTAACTACTATATATTAATATACAATACAATATATCAAAACCTACTAAATTAAATTTGATTAATCATACTTTTAATGTGTTTAGAAAGTTTGTTCATGTACATATGGATATAAAACTCTGGTTTGATCTACTATTTCCCTTTAGTATTACAAATAACCTTACTGGTAGAGTACATAGGGAAGTCCTTACAAATTGGGAACAAAATAATGTTCTCTGTTGGCAACAATGCATTAGAGACTTAAAGATCTTGGATATTCAACACATAAAATACTTTATGATCATCACAAGACTGGTTAATATTACAGAATATTTAAACATATTCTCAGGAAGTATGTAGAGTAATTAATAATTCTACGCAAATAAATACTCCTAAACTTTTAAATAGACTGTGTGGAATCATTTACAATAATTTTAATATATAGAGTACCAATTCATATTTATATAGGGAAATAATAACCATCAAAGCAACCCTCAAGCCAACATATTTGCAATATAGTACCAAAGGTTATTTGATATCTTTATCATCAGAAAACAAATCAAATATTTTACTCTCCATTAAGCTCACATCTAATTCACAATATTGGAGAATCTTCAACTGGAAAATTTTGCATAGAACTTTTTTAATGCCTGATAAAACTGTAAAACATTAGTACATCCAGAAATGGGCAGTGTTGGAGATATCAGCAAATTTCAAAAGGTGATTGGTATCACATCTTTTAAGACTGTACCGATATTAAAACATTTTGGAGTAATATTGATAATTTATTGCAAGCTTTATTTACAGAATCCTTTGTTTTGTCTAAATCTTTAATATTATTAAATGTAAATGATGGTCCCCATCTGAATGAAACAAATCTGTATTTGTTATGGACAATGCTAGCAATAGCCAGGAAATGCATAACAAGACAATGGAACTCCAAGACAATGACTAATATGGAATACTTTGTATCTTTACTGAAGAAAACAGCTTTGATGGAAATAAAAATCAAAGAACTTAGAACTATGCTAAGCCATTAGTTAATAATCCTTGGAGAAAAGTCCTGCAATTGATCAGTACTATGCAACTGGATCTAGTCTCTCTCTGATATATATATATATATATATATATATATATGTGTGTGTGTGTGTGTGTGTGTGTGTGTGTGTTTATATCAACTATATAAATAGTCTAATTTCATATTTATGTCAGGCTGAATGTAACTATTGTATATAGTTTTTCAAATTTTTATATATAATATTTGTGAATGATTCATACTATTGTTTTAAAATAAAAATTGCTTCAGCAAAAAAAAAATAAAATAGCTATTATTCTTGGGCATGTGTGTGTGTGTGTGTGTGTGTGTGTGTGTGTGTGTGTGTGTAGATATCCAAATAAATTATGGCAGCCAATTATTATTTTATTTTATTACAATTTGATATCTTATGTGATACACATAGTAGGTGGCTTGGACACACTAAATTGGCAGTAGGTATGAGAGAATGAATGTGTGTGTGTGTGGGGGGCGCATGTGTGTGTGTGTGTGTGTGTGTGTGTGTGTGTGTGTGTGTGTGTGTTGCTATGGAATAACAACTGCAGCAGAGGTATCCACTTGGCCGTGTGAAGTTTGGCTGTAGATGATTGTCACTATTGATGTGACACTCCAACCATATGAGCAAAAAAGAGGAAAAATGGTTTGGATAGATGGGCGGATGGATGAAGAGAGGTAAAACAGTCAACAAAGTAGCTAAAATTACTGGGTATAGGCACTCTCTGGGAATGAAAGTGATTGACTTGATCAAGTTAGTCATTCTGGCTATGTAGGACTCAGCACGTTATGCAGGAAAGAGGGATCACAGCATTGGGAATTTAGCATCATCAGTAGGTACACTTTTGCAGTCCTGCAGGTTATCCAACCAGGACTAGTCAGAACAGACAAAAGCAATAGAGGCCAAGTGCCTAAAATCAGGAACATTTTTTAATTATTACTATAATTAGCATTAAAATTAATAGAACAAGTTCTGCATCAACATGCATTTTTGAAGAATAAGAAACAAGAATTGCCAATGTCTATCATTATCATCTAACTGTAACTTTTTGTAAAATCAAAAATGTTATAATGGACAGGGAAGAAATCTGAGGGAAAACCAGAGTTTGTTGAAAGGTATAATGTAAGAGTATTCAGAGGCGAATTTGTTGTCCATCATCCTTTTCTGCAAGTGGAACACACTCAAAAACCCCATAAAAGTCATAAAAAAAAAGTAAAATCATAAAACTTGCTGCATTGGACAAATGACAACCAACCAAATAAAGCCAGGAAAGTCTATATTCAAAATATTAAGCACTTTTTTTCATTATTACAACTTCATCAGAGCATGACTACTCCATTAAAAAAACAGATTTAAATACTGTGCATTCAATGTCACATATTAAAAATGATCCTATCAAAAAACGAATCAATTAAACAATTAAGCATTGGTTAAAAATAAAAATTCAAACACCATAAAGATTTAATTTCAATACAGGACTAATAGAGCAAGCTTCATTTAACCTCAGGAAAATAGTCACATATAACCTCAACTGCCACTTTGACTCACACTTCTCCAAATGTTCATCAGTAATAAAACCCTATCGGTCATGTACCACTTGTTCTGTTACCAAAAACTCAAAATAATGCATACTCTCTTTTTCAAAGTGTTTATAAAAATGGATTGGTTATTTTACCCTTGCGGACTTCAAATAAATATTCATAAATACACTCTTAATTTCCTAGAAGTTTTTCCCACATAAAATGCAGGACATAAATTACACTGTGCCAAAAAAACTACCATTTTTGAATTACAGAAAACCCACCCATTAATTTTGAAAGTTTGACCTCTAACCTGAAAATCATCATTTAACAAAATATATGAATACTGGGGAAAGCACCCACACTTATACATGCCCATAATTCTCATATATCTACTTTTTTGAGAGAGGCACATTTTCTTTTTCCAAATACTTCTTAAATAACCTATGCTTTTTATAAACTACACAGGGTTTATCTCCTACTTTTTCCATTAAATCCCTGTCCTCCGAAAACAAAGCCCAATTTTTATACGAAACATTCATAATGACCCTGCTATTTAGTGGGAATATGATAATAAATATCTTGTTACCTTCATATAAAAAGCTTGTTTCAGCTACATATTGTACTTATTTTACTACCTGCACTTTAACAAAGTCATTTTTGTGTTTAAATTACCTGTTTAACTGTTGCAGGCTACACACTCAAGTGTGATAGCCATTTCTGTGCATTTAAAGCTTTTTTTTTTATTTTATCTGCTTTATTTTCTGAAAAAAAAAAAAAAAAAATATATATATATATATATATATATATATATATATATATATATATATACTTCTTTTCCCGCCTTTCTAAGCTAGTATAGTCCAGTTTTCAGGTTAGTGCTGAATCCAGGGCTGTGTTACAAGTTTCTGTGTTTGCCCATACCTTACTTGGATAGAAGGAAGTTTCTCTGGTCTCTGTGAGAGAGGGAGCTTTGAGCAGCCTATCTGTCCTGGAGGAGTGGTTTCAGCCCAGAAATTAGTAGTTTATTGGCCATTTTGAGCTAATTTCTATCTCTTTCATTTCCCTGCTATAAAACCCGCATTTGCAAGGTTTTGTGCACCAAGCAGCACCAGTTAGCTAGGATATAAGTATTCCTGGCTCCACAAAGTCTACTCTTCAATTTTTCCCTTGGAACTAGACAAACTTTCAACTTAAGCACTCAAACCATTCACGTTTCATACCAGCACTTGCTCAAAACTCATAGCAAGCACTAATAAACCTTAGCACTAGACTCCCCCTATACTGTAGAGAAGGACAAGGCTCTCTATTCGATCTTACCAGCCAATCAGTAAAACAGGTCACTGTACCTATCCAGGCATGTCCAAAGGGCAGTTTCAGGTGTACTCTCTGGTCCAAATGGTGAATCTGGGCATTTTGAGGCAATGTTACAATTGCCTCATGTACACAGACAACCCTCTCCTCCTTCCCTTAAACACTAATACATGCGAGAGATGCAATTATACAGCCAAATTGGAGGCAAAGCTCTCTCAACCCAAGACTAGACCAGGCAGTCAAGAGGAGAAGGGAATTACTTGCATCACACCACCAGTCTCACATAGACCTATGAAACCAGCACTGGCAAAAAACACACATAAATACACAAAAACATACTTGGAGGCTCCAAATAAAAATCGGCAGAAGCAACAGAGACCTCCAAAGGAGACATCCAAGCAACCTCCACCCCCCCAACACAAACCATGAAACACATACTTCACAAAACCAGTGTGCCATGCAATCACAGCCCTTAAGGCAAAATAACATACCCAACACACTAGTAATAGGTGACTCTATAGTCAGGCACACTGACGTCCCACTCATTAGGCTGAACAAGGAGAAGGTTACTGTTAGCTGTCTGTCGGGTGCCAGGATCAGCCATATAACACAAGCACTCAGGTCACTTCAGAACAAGTACAAATATGACTCTGTCATTATCCATGTTGGTGTGAATGACCTGAGCCATACCTCCCTGGACTACATGAAAAGAGACATGGAGGAGCTCTCTGATCACATAGCCCAGGCCGGTATGATCCTGACCCTGAGTAGCATCCTGCCCTCACCAAGTATGATACCACGGTATAGAGAAAAAAAATATCAATTTCAACAATTGGCTAAGCTTCTGGTGTCATTCAAAGGGGATCCACTGTCTGTCAGCCTGGGATGACATGCTCGACAAGCCACGCTGCTTTGCTAAAGATGACTTACACCTGTCATCCTTAGGCTTTCGAATACTGGCCAAGGCTCTTGCCGCCCCCATAGTGCCTTTTTTAGGCAAGGCTCAAAAGGCAAACCCACCTCTGTAACTCGCACAAGTAACAAAAAACTGAGGGTAATGCTACTCAATGCCAGAAGTCTAATCCTCAAAATGCACGCACTTGAGGCACTCATCAGTATGGAAAAAAATCAATATATGTGCAATAACAGAAACCTGGTTTAAGGCTCCAGAGAGCACCCCAGCACTACCAGGCTACAACTCATACCATACATTTCGGCCACAAAACCCGGACCGAAATACAAAAGGTGGGGGAGTATACATATTCATCAAGGATACCCACAACTCCAGGTTAGTGGCACAGCACAATGCTTCAGAGATCATCCACGTGCAACTAACAATGGGAAAAACTGCTATTCAAATTATAGCTTGCTACAGATCACCCAACATGTCCCAGGACCCCCACTCCGCATTCCTGGAAACACTGAGAAACATAAAGGTCCAACCAAATACCCTGATACTGGGTGATTTCAATTAACCAAACATTAACTGGGAGAACTACTCAAGTACAAACTCCCTTCCCCAACATTTCCTAGAATTTATAAACTCAAATGCCCTGGATCAACTGGTCAACACCCCCACCAGAGGTGACAACATATTGGGCCTAGTCATCACCAAAATGGGCAACCTGTGTTCCACACCGGAGCTCATCCCCTCACTGGTTAGATCTGACCATAAACTAATCACTCTGATATCCACATTCTGCCACCATCCCCGGTCAAAGAAACCACTCTGAAAAACTTTTCAAAAGCAAACTTCACGTTACTTAAGACCAAGGTGGGAAATTTCAAAGCCCCCATGCTAAAGGATAACGCTGTCCAAGCTGCAAAATCCTTTACTAATGCACTCTATGGGCACCTACAAGAATGCATGGATCGTGCTATCCCAAACAAAACCAAGACTCACTCCTCCAAGAAAAGGAAACCAGTCTGGTGGACCCCAGACATAAACAAGCTATACAATAGAAGGAGGAAACTAGTACATAAAAGAGTAAAATCCCAAGAAGGAAAGACATCCCTGATCAGTATCAGCAAGAAACTACTTTCCCTCATAAAATCATCCAGGGCTAGCTTCAAAAGAAAAATTGCCATGGACTCCAAAGATAACCACAAGGCATTCTTTAGCTATGTCAAGAATCTAAGTGACAATTCTCAGATCTGCTCGAAGTTAGTGCAGAATGGCACAAAATACACTGAACCGACCAATATAGCCAACATCCTGGCAGACAGGTTCAGTGCAAACTTCACCCCCCTCTCACCCCCAAAAGGGCCCATAACTATAGCAGAAGAATGTAGTGCCTCTGAAATCACAGACACTCAGGTTAAAACAGCCCTCTCCAAAGCCAAAAACACAGCATCAATGGGACCAGATGGTGTCCCAGGCTGCGTCCTACATGAGCTCAAAGATGAACTAACCCCTCACCTAAACACACTGTTTAAACTCAGCCTCTCCACAGGCTATGTGCCCACAGAGTGGTACACAGCAATGGTTATTCCACTCCACAAAGGTGGAGCCACAACTGACCCTGGGAGCTATCGTCCTATATGCCTGACTAGCTTGGTCTGCAAAGCTATGGAGTGCATCACCATGGATCTCATTAACAGAGACATTGGAAACCTCCAAACACTGGACCCTACCCAGTTCAGCTTTGTTAAGGGCAGATCATGCCTCCTAAACCTGGTGGACTTCTTTGAGACAGTTACCAAGGCTAGAGATGAGGGAAAGGTGGTCCACACAGCCTACCTGGACCTTGCAAAGGCCTTCGACACCATTCCCCACTCAGGTATTATAGACAAGCTCACCAGCCTGAACATAAACCCCTTCGTCATGAGATGGGTTGCCAACTGGCTCACAGACAGAACCCACATGGTAAAAGTTGCAGGAGCGAGGTCTGACTCTAAACCAGCTACAAGTGGCATTCCCCAGGGCTCAATCCTAGGCCCCCTCCTGTTTGGCATATACTTCTCAGAGGTACAGTGAAGCACAGGAGGACTATGGCTGACCAAATTCACAGATGACTGCAAACTAGGGGCAATAATTGACTCTCCAGCTGACACAGACATCCTCCAAAAGGGTCTCATTGAGACAGATACCTGGTGTTAAAACCATGGCCTCAAGCTAAATGCCAAAAAGTGCCCTTTGGAAAAAACAAAGTACCCAAAAACTACCACATAGGTGGTTGCCCTCTAAATATGGAAGATGTAATAAGGGATCTGGGGACCCAAGTAGATAGTAACCTTTCCTTTGATAATCACATTGCCAAAGTGGTTAGAAAACCCTTCTATGTGGCCTACCTAATCACAAAAGGGTTTGCATCCAGATCAAAAGAAGTCATTGGGCCCCTCTATGCATCACTCATCAGACCCATCATACAGTACAATGCCCCATTTGGGATGTACCTTACAAGACACCTACAACAACTGGAAAGAACACAGAAGTACCTCACCAAGAGGATCACTGGCCTCAAGCAGATGCCCTATGCAGCTCAAATGAAGAAACTCCAGCTGTACTCAGTTGCATACCGCCTACTCAGAGGTGATCTCTGCCTGACATACAAGGCTATGTCCAACCCAGAATTGATGGACATGCTTCACCTAATGAAAACCATATCCCCTCAAGCCACACGATCCAGGTATCTAAACCTCACCACAACAATAAATAGGACATGCTGGAGGGATAGATTCCTGTCCCATAGACTTCCCATGCTCTGGAACAAGATTCCAATCTACATTAGGCAACGCTCTTTGCTAAACCTCTTCAAGAGAAACCTTGATGAGTGGATGGGAAACAGAAAGTTTACCCCAGGGATCACTTCAATGGCTCTGCTGGACAGAGGCACAGGGAACTAATCTAAGGGGACGGCGAAAGCCAACACATTCAGGCTCGGCTTATAAATGCCTTCGGACAGATAGCCTAGTACCTACCTATGAACCTATATCTAGATTTTGCAGTTATGAGATTTACATAACTAACATTTTCATTCTTATTTAAAGTAATAAGTGGCACATAAAAAAATCCTTCTCTCATTTAAAACATCCTCCTTAATTTCAGCTATGAACCCAGCCAGATACCTCTTTCATAAAATATCTTGGCTAAAATATCACATCTTTGTAAAATACTTCCAAATCTAAAATCATTCTTGCTAGCTATCCTATAACCATAGCTTAATTGATGTTTGGGTTGCCAGCTGCTATAATTTAAAAAGGAATTTGAGAAGGTTGGTTTTCTACATATGTTAGACCAATATTTCTGATTCACATAGTTTTTTTAACTCAATATCAAGATATACCATTTTGTCCTTATAATAATTATAAGTGAATTTCAAAAATTCCACTCTGTTATTAATATAATTAAGAAATTAATTCAACCTGGTAATTGTATCTGTCCATAAAATAAAGAAGTCATTTAAAAATTTTATCTATAAAGACCAAGAATTTTTAAACTGACTGTCCATCACATACATATTTTCCCAATGGGCCCTTACAAAATTTGCAAAAATGGGATTGCAGGCCACTACCATTGCCACTCCAGTTTTTTGTCTAAAAAATTTTCCCTCAAAATATATAAAATTGTTTCTTAATGCCAACCCCATTAATGCTGTAATTGCATTAATTTTATGAGGGGGCAATGTAGTAATGTTATGCATGCATTCCTCAAACCACTGAATACCCATCTCATGTGGAATAACAGCATATAAATGCTGTGCATCAATAGTAAAAAAAAAAACTTCATCTGCATCAAACTGAACCTCACTCATCTTATTTAAAAAGTGCCATGAATCCTTAGACTTAAGAATTTAGTTTTTTATACCATCCTATAAAATGTTATCCAGAAATGTTGCTATAAAATAAGTTTTAAATCTGGTGGTATCTACTATAGGTCTAAGCGGTGGACTCTGAAGGCAGTTATGTATTTTAGGAATGCTGAAATTCACGGCAATAATCGACTTGTCATTCACCATATAATCAAATTCATTCTTCGCAATTTGACCTTACAATGACATATCTAACAAAAACAAATCAATTCTAGAATAAGCAATATTAATTTTATTGTGGGACACATCTTCATATGTGCCATCCATTAGCAAAGTGTTCATGATTCCCAAATAATCTTCCCTATTTATATAACCAGCCCACCCTCTTTATCTGGTTTCATGACCCTGATGCAGCTATCATTACAAATCTCATTTAAAAACATCAAATCCAATGCATACATGTTATACAACTTGTAAACATTTGGTTGATTCAAAATTCATCTTATATCCAATTCACATACCTTCTCAAACATTTGCAGGGTATGATGCAACAGGAGGTTAAATATACTGGGTCTGTGTAAACTTTTATTACATTCACTCATATTACCAGCTGGAAACTACAAGGATAAATGAAACTTCCAAACGTAGAGCTTTAAATAGAATAATTATAAATTTTAACATTTTTAACATCATTAAAAACAACTTTAACTAAGCCATTGAAACTCTCACTAGTCTCATTAGGCGCTAACATATTTATTTCCTGTAATACCTCTTTTTCAGTTTGGCTCCCTGCTTCAGGTAAACTTCCTTGTTCACATGTGACTCTTGAGCCACTGTTTTGGCATGATAGTCCCTGTTCCTTAACAGTTTGGATCTCCTCACTGTCATTTCCTCTAAAGGGGTGGATTCACTAATGACTCCTATATGAAAATCAGATGATATCATGTCTACCTCCTGCTCGATAGGTTGATTGTACCCATCCATCAACCTATCTCCATGGGAACCATGTGGATCAGGGTAAACTTTACCCTTAACATAATCTTCACAATTTCTCTTCAATTTAGAGACTTTATGTTGCATGATAAGATCACAGGTTTTATCCACACTAGAAAAAAATGTTTTGATATTTAAAAATATGAATTTCCAACAAAAGACACCTGTTATAAATGTTTTATATCTATTTTAGCATTTTGAAAATTAGAGCTAATATTTTATGATGCATTTAATATTAAAGTTTCCTTTCAAAAGGTAAAGTATTTAAAAAGTACTTACTAAGGTATTTGTTTTATTACCTATTCCTTTTAATTAAAGTATATTTATTGTTCATGTGATGCACTTCTTGAGTTAATTGCTTGCATATTTTAATTGGCTTATTGTGTTTTATATAATGGGAGTAGCTTTGTTATCACTCTGACGAAATCTTAGTTTCTTAAGACAAAAGTGCTCAGTCAGTAAAGTTCTTTCACAAAGTTGTTTACGGTGTTTGAGTGATTTGATGGCATCTGTTTTTTTATTTCAGTGGTTTCAGTTGTTTTTCTTTGTTGGATTACTCATTTTTTTCAGATGTCCCCTCGCTCTTGCACCCCATTTGGACTTTTTAATATTGAATTACTGTACTTAGTGACCTCAACCTGCTCATTCAACAAATTGCCAAGTATGCTACCCCTACTATTCCTAATAATCACCCTGTGAAGGCTGGTGATTCATCTTTCACTAACAGTGGTGGTTTGCAGACATCAGTAGCCCACTGCAAACAATATTTGTTTTCAAATTTACTGCAGACCTACACACAGGTGGTTACAAGTGGGTGTCCGAACAGAGTTGGTGGCATAGGAAATCAACCACCAGTGAATACTGTTCATGATGTGGGCTTTGATTCTTGGATGCGGCTTAATAGTTTTTTTTCTTTTTCAGAGCACACAGTGCAAGCTGGTTCAGACCTTACTGATTTAATCAAAGACTTTGAACATTTTTAAGGTCTATAATCTACAGCTTGAAAACACATACTTTGAATAATGCATGCAATGTAATATTGTGCCCAGGGGTCTAAGGGTTTAGAAATGCCCAAATGGTATCGATCATAATTCCAGTTTTTATCAGGATATAATCAAGCTGTACAGTGATACAGGTATCTCCTTACTTAAATTAATTATTAAAGAGAATGAATGTAAAATAGTATTGCTTGACAATGAACTTAGACCTGCCAATGAGTGCATTAGAATGGATCTTGTTTTGCACAATCAGGCAGCAGTTTTTTGGGAGTTTTTGTAAAGTGGACCCAGACATGATTAAAAATAAAAATTGTACAATTCATAAATTAGTTCAGGATAAGGCCAACAATGAACATGGTAAAGCCTATCCTATACCAGCACAAGTGAGGGGTAGCAGGTCTGTGTCTTTTGATAACTTGAACTCAGTTAATGAGACTAATAATTTTTCTAATGTAGATGATGGTTTTAGATCCGCCAGATGGTCAGAGAGAATTGCCAGTTGTCAGCAGAATTACAACCATGGCACAAGGACTGGTTCAAAACCTCAAAACAGAGGGACTTATGTCAACTCCTGGGGCAGGGGCAGAGGAAAGGGCAGATACAAGCATTAACTATTTGTAAATGTGGTTGCAAAATGCTTACAGACAGTGAAGTGGACAATACTGGATTCTTTTAGAATACTTAATCTCTTTAGTGTTATTTTGTCTGAAGCTTTTTTGTCTGTTTTTAAGAGAGGATCTTCTTTCATTCCTAGCTTTACTTTAGATGTTGTAACAACATTAATTCTACTTAAGCTCTTTACTAAAATTGCAATTTAAAATTGATTTTTGCTGATAGGAATGCCAACACTGATTCTGTTTATACAGTGCCAGGTGTGTCTAATATTTTTATTCCACCCCCAAATCCCACGGTTGCTATTTCTGAATGTATTTGTGAATGATAGCTCAGACAAATCCACTTAACTAGCAAAGAAAAGATGGGTTTTAGGTCTGACACCATTTCTGGTGATGAAAGGGTGTTTCTTAAGACATTAACCAATAATAGGAGCATCCGTATAATAAAACCCAATAAGCGTGGGGATGGCTATCATGCATAGTACAACTTATTCTTGCAAAATGGATCAGCTTTTGTCCAAATAACATACATACCACAGGGACAGTTTGAATCAAATTAATATTGCCTATGTCAGACTTGATTTTTTTCTTGTTAGATATGGTAATGTTGTTGCGTCTTTTGGCTTTTCCCGATTAGGGGTCACCACAGCGGAACTCCGGTCCGATAATGATTGGCAGTAGATTTTTACATGCCGAGTTGCCAGCCCTGATGCACAACCTTCAACGAAGGTATGCCCATTCACGCATGTCTCCACACAGAAGACGCTCTAGCTGAGAATCGAACCGGACAGCGTCTTACTGTGAGGCAACAACGCTACCACAGCACCACCACCGCAGTTCTTGTTAGATATGGTAATACAAGGTGAAATGAAACATGAGGAGTGAGAATATAAAAATGTAAGAAAACCAAAAGTGGCGTCCATTCCCAAAATGCATAAAAATCCTCACAATTCACATTTAAGACTGATTGTTTCAGCTAAGGGTTCAAAAACTAAACCCTTGGCTATATTAGTTGCCCATAAGTATAAATCTATGATTAACAAAAAAAAAAAAGATATTAAAAGATTCTTGGCACCTGTTAGAAGTATTAAGTACATTGGAGTTCCCAGATACTATCACTTTCATCACAGTAGATGTTGTTGATCTGTTTAGAGTGATCCCTCACGAAATTGGTATTGAGTGGTTTTCCTCCTATTTGTATGACCACATATCTTTGTCATCTCAGGATACCTGAATGGTCATTGCTTTATTGGAGATGGTTTTACATTTATTTTTTAAGAGGGAATTCTTTCATCGCATTTCTGGGGTTGCCATAAGCACCGTTTGCACTCCTATTTATGCAAGTATCATACTTGCAATGTGGGAGAAAATTCATGTGTTCACATCTGAATTTCTGTTTTTAATGTGTGGTTATTTCAGATACCTGGATGATATGCTAATTTTATGGAAAGGCAATTTAGATAAGTGGCAGTACTTTATAGATTTATGGCAGAACTCAACCAGTTTCCTGAAGTTCATATAGACTACTAGTTTGGATAGTATTAATTTTTTGGATATTACCATTAGTAAGAACAGGGAAGGCAGGTGTTTTACATCCACCATTTATAGCAAAGAAGCATTTTCCAGTACACATCTTCATTATGACAGTTGTCATCCCCTTTTCCAGAAGAGATCAATTGTTAAAGGTCAAATGGTTAGGTTATCACACCTTATTTCTGGTGATATCAATCCTGAGTGTGAGATACACCATTTGACATGTTTATTTCTGGACAGGGGATACCCCATAGATTTTTTAAAGAAAATAGAAACAGAGATGATAGCACATCGCCAGGACCATTTTGCACCAATGCTAAAGGATAATGTCTGTATTGGTAATAAAGGGGTTAGGACTACCCTGGATCGCAATAAAGATTCTGTATCCTTTATAATTCCCTTTAGTGATACTACACAACAATACATTGGTGTAGTGAGGAAATTTTGGAATCTGTTTTTCAGTAATGAGATTAAAAACATCCTTGGTATGTCCCCCACTACTGTGTTTTCCTAAGGGAAGAATATCAAGAGTATTTTTTAATTTAATGCTGTGAAGGTTAATTGGAGTCATAGCCACATGCAAAAGTGTGGTTGCTGTAAATGGTGTAAATTTCTATATGAAGAGCCTTATGTTGTAGTTGCTGATTATAATAAAACTATCCCTTATCCTGGGAAAGTAAACTGCAGTACAACACATGTAGTGTATGTGGCTTTATGTGGTAGCTGTAATGCATTTTATATTGGTAAAACCAGTAGAAAATTGTGTGATGGGATTAGGGAACATATGTATGAAATAAAAAAAACAAAACAAAACAAAACAAAAAAACACCAGTGCTTTGTATAGGCATTCTTGTACATGCACTAACTTTAAAATGTTTTCTTTTTTGTTATTGATAGGATTCAGCTGACTCATTTATGTGGTGATATAAAATTTTGTCTTGAGATTAAAGAATTGTGGAGGCAGATGAGCCTTAATGCCTCTCAGAGACCTGGTAAAAATGATACTATATCTGTTTCTAGTATTTTGAAAATTAGAGCTAATATTTATGATGGATTTAATATTAAAGTTTTGCTTTAAAAATATTTTATAAAGTATTTAAACATATTTCTTAAGGTATTTGTTTTAACTTTTCCTTTTTATTCATGCATATTTATTGTTCATGTGATGTGTTGATTGAGTTAATTGCTTGTGTATTTTGATTGGCTTAGTGTGTTTTATAGTGAATGCAAGTAGCTTTGTTGTCACTCTGATGAAGTCTTAGTTTCTTAAGATGAAAGCGCTCAATCAATAAAGTTCTTTCACAAAGTTATTTACAGTGTGTGAGTGACTTGGTGGCATCCAGTTTTTATTTCATGCTGTTTCAAGATTAAATTATGAAGAATGAATTTGATTATATGTTGAATGACAAGCCAGTCATTACCAGAATTTTCAGCATTCCTAAAATCCACAAGTCCCTTGAGAATCCACCACTTAGACCTATAATAGAAGCCACCAGGTCTAAACCATATTTTACAGTAAAATTTCTGGATAACAT
The DNA here is from genome assembly GCF_019279795.1 of Protopterus annectens. Lineage (NCBI taxonomy): Eukaryota > Metazoa > Chordata > Ceratodontiformes > Protopteridae > Protopterus > Protopterus annectens. Next base: position 721,163,238 of record NC_056751.1, on the reverse strand, counting down.
TTAAAGGGTGGTATGAAAAACTAAATTCTTAATTGTAAGGATTCTTGGCACTTTTCAAATAAGATAAGTGAGATTCAGTTTGATACAGATGCAGTTTTGTGACAATTGATGTGCAGAATTTATATTCTGTTATTTAACATGAGACAGGTATTCAATGGTTTGAGGAATGTATATGTAATGTTACTACATTGCCCCTGATAAAACTAATGCAATTACAGCTTTAATGGAGTTGGTATTAGGAAACAATTTTATATATTTCGAGGGGCAATTCTTTAGACAAAAAAGGTATAGTGGCAACGGGGGTGGTGTGCACCCCATTTTTGCAAAGTTTGTAATGGCCCATTGGGAAAATGTGTAGATGAACAGTGAGCTTAATAATTCTTGGTCTTTATATATAACATTTTCAGATGACATCTTCATTTTATGGACAGATACAATTACCAGGTTGAATGAATTTATTAATTATATCAATAACACAGTAGACTTTTTGAAATCTACTAACAATTATGATAAGGACAAAATGGTATGTCTTGACATTGAGTTGATAAAAGATTATGGGCAGGATTCACGAAGCCTCCGTGTAAGAGTTATAACTCTTACACGGAGGCTGCAGTTAAACGGAGTGATGTCAGCATGCTCTGCATATTCATGAGAGCATGCTGAATCACACCTAAGGCTAACACGGTCCATGTAAGACAGTAGGGGGCGTGTCCGTAGGCCGAGCCCTGCAAGCGGGCATGCCCCCAGAAGAGTAAAAGTGCCCAAAGTAAACACCCATGACAGAGTCCATGGAAATGTGAATAAACACAACACAACACATGCCCCCACAGACTACGAACATAAAATGTACAAATGAACATCTTATAATTTTTTTTTTAAATCGTAAAGATGTTTGCCCATGAGTGGTTTGCGCGGGCATGCTCGTAGCGCAGCCACAGTTAGCAGTCAGTGGGAAAGCATATAAGAACTAAATATGCAAAGTAAGCCAAGAAGCAATAGCGTAGCAGTAGAGACGTTGGCTGAAGAGCAGGCATCCATGGTTCGAGCCCCCACAACATCAATTTTATTTTTAGTAAAATAAGCACGAAACAAGTCCTTGACAAATATGTACACATATAAAATCACATTTTATGTAAAATGTAATGAAATAGTCCATTTATTTTGAAGAAATGTGAGGTAACAAAACAATAAAAAATGCCAGATGTGCCTATAGCTGAGCTACAGTTTAACAAGGTGAGTGCATCTGCCCGTAGGTGAGCAGTGGTTTAACAAGTGCAAAATGAGTGCCCGTAGCTGAGCAGTGGTTTAACAGGTGCAAAATGAGTGCCCATAGCTGAGCAGTGGTTTAACACACTGAAACCATGTGCCCCTAGCTGAGTTGAGCATAATATGCGTGCTGACAGCCAAATGACGCGTAAACCAGCGCACCCCATTTGTGCGGAGCTGCGCACCGCGCTAACAAGCTAACCGACGGGCAACGTTGAGCAAGCTGTAACAAAACTGCCTTTACACAGACACACCCCCTAGCCTGTCTAGACAGTCATAAAATATAAAAAGCAGTGGCCAGGTTCGAACCCAGGATACCATGCACCATAGTCAAGGTACTGAACCACTAAGCCACGACAGCTGTACTCAGAAATGCAGTAATAGCTAATATATAGGAATGAATAGAAAGTGGAGCATGACAAAGCAGGTTTTGTGAAGTGGATACAATTCCAAAATGGCCAATCACAGATAAGTGCGGGAAAAACGGCATATAAAAGCCCCATAGGCGGGAATACACAGCATAAACGATTGTAGAACTGAGTTGCAGCCATAATGTCAGGTGTAGGTGAGGGTAGTTGCTTTCGAGCACAGAGATGGGGCATTGAGGAGTCCAGATATATGGTCTGGCTCCTAGTCCACAATCATGAGGCCCAACTCATGCAGGGCCAGGTCCTGTGGGGAGCATATAGGGCTGAGGCATGGGACCGGTTGGCTCATGATCTCACCAGTGCCACAGGGATTCCAAGGACTGGTGAGCAGGTCCGTCACCACCATGCGGACCTAAAGAGACGCAAGCAGGACCAATTGAACCTTTGGATACAGGAGGCCCGGCAAATACCCAACACCCCACTACTGAGTAAGTTACATTTAATTATGTATGTAAGAAATTAAATTAGCTGATATTATGGAGATGTGTATTCCAATATTACTTCATTTATATTACAGCTGCAGTTACTTCATTTATATTACAGCTGCAGGTGTCCGTTCTGTGAACCACAGAGCCTATGGTGATAGGCTGGTGCGGTTGCGCCACCAGGCAGGTCAGTAATCCACTCCCAGTAACTGTAAAGAAATA
>NC_056751.1:721122955-721160397 GCF_019279795.1 Protopterus annectens | reverse complement strand
AAAATTTTTTGGGCGGGGAAGTTGTGAGCGCTTTCGCGTTGTTATCCAACGCTTCATCAGACATGAAAATTCTTAAAACTTTTCCTCTTATAAAGCACTATTTGTCATGATGTCATAATAGATAGTAATTAAAATTTAAAGAAACAGAAATACAAAAGTATTGTGAATAAAAACATGTACTATCTAAAACACAAACATAAACATGGGCTTGTATTCATTATAGTTATCTGCATATGCTAATGCTTCAATGGTCTGGAAGCTAAGAAAGGCTTAAGGGTAAGCCTCTCATTGAGCCCAAATTTATGGGCTTGTAACTTAACAATCCACTTGCCTTCTCTTTCTTCAATTCTGTTTCTGATGTTGCCTAATCACCCACCAATGTGCACCAGTTCAAGAACCTGGAACTTAAAAGTGTGAGCATCACCTAACTCAACTATATGTTTAGCTAGAGCATTCAGAATATTCCCTTTGGATATAGCGTAAACGTGCTCTCTGATACGTTCTCTTAGTGATCTGGTTGTCATGCCTACGTAAAACTTTTTGCATATTTGACAATCAGCTAAATAAACCAAACCAGTAGACTTACAATTAGCTTGATGTTTGAACGTATAGGTCCTGTGTGTGTCAGGGTGTATGTATATATTAGTGTTAGCCACGTATTTGCATTGATTACAAGTTAAACAAGCATGGGTGCCACAATGTGTTTGAATACAGTCTGTGGCACGAAACTTATCATAACAAAGCAGCCTATTTAATGAAAGCATGTTTCTATAGGCTACACAGGGTGTGCTATCGACTAAAGATCTAATGTCATCATCTATCATGAGAAGATTCCAATGTTTGTTGAAAATCTTCAAAATGTGTTTGTTCTTATTGCTATAGGGAATCAGGATCCTGTTGGAATTCGACCTAGATGTTCGTGCGGGATCTAAACACTGAGACTTGTGTCTTCTTATTATGGGTGCAGCATCTTCATCTCTCTTGGTGTCACAATAAGAAATGGCTTCATGTACAGAATTCTTGTTGTAGCCCCTAGATATAAAATGGTTGGCTAATTCTGTTTTCTGTTGTTGATATGCTGTCTGTGTGGAAGTAAGTTTGGAAACCCTCAATGCTTGATTCTTAACAATGTTCTTATAGATGTGTTGTGGATGCATGCTTTGTCTATGTAATAAGTTGTTCCTCCAGCAACTCTTTCTGAATAATTCAGTGTCAAAACCATATTCATTCTTGTATACACTTACGTCCAAGAAATCAATGCGCTCGCTGGAGTAAGTGTAGTCAAAACTCAAAAACTCAGTGGTAGCATTTAGATAACTAATAAACTCATGCAAATGCTCAACTGTCCCTCCCCACAGAAAAAACACGTCATCTACAAACCTGTTATAGAATAGCAATGATTCTAGAAATGCAGAGTCTTCATTAAACACAAACAACTGTTCCCAGTGTGCCAACACTAAATTGGCATAAGCGTTGGCACAGGGAGTGCCCATCGCTACACCTTTGATTTGAAGATGATAGGTGTTCCCATAGCATAATACATTGTTTTTAAGGATGATCTCAAGTAAAGACATACATCTTTCTATCATGAGAGATGTGAACTTATGATTTATGAGAATGGCTCTAATGTATTCTAAACCAGTGTCGTTGGGAATTGAAGTAAACAGCGACTTAACATCTAAAGTTACCAATATACATTTGTCATGAGATGGAAAAGATAGACCAAAGTCTCCTAGATTTTCCAGAAAATTGGTGGTATCCTTCAAAATATGTTTGATGTTTAAAACAATGGGTTTGAATGTTTTGTCAAGATAAATCGAGAGGGGCTCAGTGAGCCAACCTCGACTAGAGACTATCGGTCGTAGTGGCGGATCAATAACATTCTTGTGTATTTTTGGTAAACCCCTAAAAGATGGTATGAGGGGCTTGTCAACTAATAGGTATAGATATAAATCCTTGTCAATAACATTGGTTAGTACTAAGTCATATAACATAGCATGTACATTCTTGATCAAATTGTTCAAATCATACTCGGGTTCAAATTTGGGCTCAATGAGAGGCTTACCCTTAAGCCTTTCTTAGCTTCCAGACCATTGAAGCATTAGCATATGCAGATAACTATAATGAATACAAGCCCATGTTTATGTTTGTGTTTTAGATAGTACATGTTTTTATTCACAATACTTTTGTATTTCTGTTTCTTTAAATTTTAATTACTATCTATTATGACATCATGACAAATAGTGCTTTATAAGAGGAAAAGTTTTAAGAATTTTCATGTCTGATGAAGCGTTGGATAACAACGCGAAAGCGCTCACAACTAGCTACTTTCTGCAGTTTTATTCTTAGCAATAAACGAAGATTTTAAAGAAGACCTATTGGATTTATTTGATAAATTTGTTTTCAGGCTTCAACCCATGGTGCACTCACTACTTTTTTGTTGCTGAATCATTGATACTAACGAGAGTGCTTCACCTGGCAGTGAGTTTTTTCTTTATTCAAACTTGCGTCATATTTCTACTTGCTTTGGGGTGACCTGCATACTTGTGTTATGTGGCGTATTGTAGCAGCCTACAGGCAGCTTACTGTACCCTTTCCCTTGTTCAGTCTGGTGAGCGGGACAGCAGCGTCTCACTATGGAGTCACCTATTACAACTGTATCAGGCATGTTGTTTCTCCTTCTGGCCTGTGACTGTTTGGCACACCAGCTTTGTGTACTATGTGTTGCATGTGCTATGTTTGGAGGTTGTTTGATTGGGTGTCTGCTTTGGAGGCCTCTGTTGGTGTGGTGTGTTTGTAATTCGGGCCTCCGGGAATGTTTTTCTGTGTTTATGTCTTTGGTTTGCAGTTGTGATAGGTCTATGTGGGACTGGGTTTGTGGTGTGTGGTTACCTTCTCCTCCTGACTAGTTTTGGGAGTACTGAGTTGAGGGAGCTCAGCCTCCAGTTTGGATAGATGGTTGCATCTCTCACATATATTTGTATTTCTTGGGGGGGGAGTTGAGGGTTGTCTGTGTACTTGGGGCAGGTGTAACATTGCCTCAAGATTCACAGATTCATCTTGTTGTAGCTGGCCTTAGTGGATTGTATGTGTGGACATATTTTATTGCCATACTACTGATCAGTGATTACGTCTTTTTTTATGTTTGCTCTATCATGTAGTAGCTTCCTCATTCTCTTGCATGGTTTGGTTATGGCTGGTGCCCACCATGCCAGATGCCTGCATGTATGGCATTGTGTCTTGTTTTAATTTAGGATTGCATAATCCAAGCATTCCTGGCAGTGTTCATGGAATGCCTGTATAACAGGTTCTGAGGTGTGGCCCATATTTTGCACCTACACAGGGCCTTTAATGGATTTCACATCAGTTTGGAGGAGTGCAAATTTTGCTTTACACATGTTTTTCACTGTGGTTTTCTGGCCAGGGACTGTGGTCAGGATGTGTATATCCAGTGTGATTACTCGATGGTCTGGTCTTACCAGTGAGCAATACACTTCTCATATTGCCATCCAGTACCCATGTTGCTGATTATCACATCCAGTATGCTTACCCCTCTTGTGGGAGTGGTATGTTGTTCCTGGGAATTTTGGTTTATGGATTCTATGAACTTTTGTCCTACAGTGTTGGAGCTAGTATAATGCTCCCAAGTCTATGTCTGGGTATTTTCAGTCACCCAATATAATGTGGTTTGGAGGACTTGATATATTCATGTATTCCAACATAGGCCAGGTGCAGTTCCTGGTGTTGGGATGGTAGTCTGTAGCAGGCTATAAACTGGGGGGCAGTTTTAGCCACTGTTACTTGACCATGGCTGGTCCGTGCTGCTTCTTGTTGTGGTACCAACATGGGGGTGTGGTTATCCTTGACAATTATTGCTAGTCACCCTCCTTTTGTAGCTTGTTCCATGTTTTGAGGCTGTACAGCACAGTATGAGGTGTAACCTGGTAGTGTTAGGGTGCTGTTGTGAGCCTTGACCCAGTTTTCTGTTACAGCACAGATATCAACATTCTCCATACTGGGTGAGTTTAGACTGCATGCATCTTGCTGTTTAGACTTCTGGCATTGGGTAGCATTACATCTAGGTTCTTATCTCTTCTGATACCTATGGAGGTAGGTTTGTGTTTTGAGCCTTACCTGTTCAGGGCATGCAGTGGGTAACAACAGCCTTTGCCAGTATCCATACGGCCTGCACTGATAGGTGCACGCCAGTCCTAGCAGGTGGAGCATCATGTCATGCTCAGCATGTCATCCCAGGCTGGCACACATTGGATCCCCTTTGACTAACTGCAATACTTCAGCCAATTATTGCACTTGATCATCTCATTGTCATATTGTGGCATGATGCTTGGTGAGGGTAGGATGTTAGTCAGGGTCCTCAGGTGTGCATATAGTACATGGTGTTACATTACTCAACACATGGCATTCATGCCTCAGGTGGTGCTGCAGGGCTGCCTCTGTCGGATGCACATATTACACTCCCTGTACATGTTTGTGAGCAGGTCATGTCATTTTAGGCATCCCTGTTATTATTTGAGTGAGTCAGAGGGGGTATCATTCCCAGGGTTCCTACTGAGCCAGTGTATGTGCTATGCATTGCCTCTTTGCCAAGGCCAGGGCATACTGGGCACGCCTCCTTCTGCCTACTGGGGCAGGCTCAGGTTGTTCCTCCTCTGAGTCACGCTCTGCCTGTGATGGCCTTGGCAATGGTGGGGGGCTGTTTGGCCCAGCCCTATGCTGGTCCTGCTGCAGCTGTTTTCGCAAGATCATATTATGTAGCATAGCACATACCATGACAATTTGGGTACATGTAGTTGGTGTGTACTGCAAGGCTCCACCAGATGTGTCCAGACACTGGAACCGTGACTTGAGCAGCCCAAACACACGCTCTATTACATTACGTGTTTGTGCGTGTGCCTCATTATGGTGTTCCTGTTCAGGTGTGTGTGCGTTTCTGATGGGTGTCATCAGCCACGGCTCCAGTGCATAACCTGCATCCCCCACTAGCTGTCCGTGTGGGATGTCCCCATTGGCAAATGTCTGGTACAGCTGCGTCAAATGCCAGATGTGGGAATCATGGTAGCTCCCAGGGCAGCCAGCACACACATTCATTATTATGCCCTGGGCATCACACATGACCTGGCAGTTGATGGAGGGGAAGCCTTTGCGGTTAATGTAGTCCCTACCCCACTCACCGGCTGGTGCTTTGATGCGTATGTGCGTGCAGTCTATTGCACCCACTACCTCAGGGTATTCCGCTATTTGCTGGAAGAGATGCATATTGCTGGCCAATACCTCACAGGCATTGGGGAAATATACATGATCACTGACATGTGCTGACATGGCATCCAGGAACTGGTGCAGTACCCTGGAGGCTGATGCCTGTGATATCCCCATCATATCACCAGTTGGTCTTTGGAAGGTACCTGTTGCTAGTATTCTTAGGCCAACACATACCTTGGTTTCCACTGGGATGGGTTCCCCTCTGTTGGTTCTGTGTGTGAGGCGTGGCCTGCACAGCTCCACTATTTGCTGCAGGAGGTCTCTGTCCACTCTGTAGCACTCTACTATCTCCAGCTCATGTAACCCATGGTAGGTGACCCTGGGCCTGTACACTCGTCTCCGTCTCCTCACTGTGGGTTGTCTGGCACCATCTGCATTGTCACCACCCTCAGCAAGTCGCCTATGTCTCATTATGACAGCTATGGCAGCCCCTAACATTTCTGCTCTGAGTTCAGCTTTTTCAGTTTTCACTTCTAATAGCTTACTCCTGTCTTGCAGTATCTCTTGAAAGAAACATCTTGCACTGCTGTTTGCAGAGTTTTAAGTGTTGGGCTGAGCTACTATTCTGCCTGTGCAATTGCCTGCTTCTAATTGTTTTCACCTGCTAGCTCCAGCAGTATTCCCTGCTAACTTCCTACTAATTCTGTTGCTTCCTTTTTCCTTTCTGTTTCCCCAGGGGGGAGCAGCGTGCATACCAGCAGAAACACGCTCACAATGGCTTACACGCGCGTACACATGCTTACACGGTTCAGAATCTGCTTATTCGGGTTAAAACGTGCGCACTCCAGTGCAAACAGTGTTAAACATCTACCAACACGCTCCCACGTGCTCAGTCTGCCTTATACGCGCGCACACTGTTTTACTCGCGCTTCATGGCGCGCACACGTGTGCATGCCCGCCCAGCAAGAAACTTTGGTGTAGGCAACAGTGTACACCTTCCATTTCTTGACTTTCCCATGCTTAAGTTGTGGCACTCCTCTTTCCATGATATGTGTCTGACATCTGTCATGTAACTCTGACCTCCAATGAACTGCATTTCTTTCTGCCATTCCCCCCTGTGATGTCACCTATCTCCTACTCTGTTCCTCCCCCTTATGTAACTCTTACACTACTCAGAATGTGCTCATTTGCTATGTGACAGTGGAATTCAGTATCCTAACACTCATTTGCATCAGATTGCCTACTAATGCTTAGTTACATGTCTTAGACTCAGCTTCCCCCCTTAGCAACCACTACACGGTGGCCATGTTGTTTTTGGTCTGCTCGTCCATGCATTGTAAATCCATGTATTGCATAAAACCCACATTTGTGGGTTTATAACCTTCGTTTTTATGTTTTTATATAGTGTAGCCCGTTTGCCCGGGGCTGCGCTGCGTTTAAACACCGGCGATCGCCGAAAGAAAAATGTATTTCTCATATTTGCATCGGGGTACCTTGCCAATGGCCACATATTTGGCCATTGGCATGCTGCTTGACACATATGCACCCTTTATTTGGAGCTGACATGGCTCCATTGTGTTATTTGCAGAAACGTACTCAGATGTCAACTGAGTACATTTCTGCAGCTAAAACGGCTCTTACACGGGCTGCTTTGGGCTTCCTGGATTGCTAATCTACCTCATTTGCATGCTATTCGGCTGCAAGTGAGGTGATTAGCTTATCCACGCCCACTCCGTGTAAGAGACGTTTTAGCTGGTCTCTTACATGGACTTTGGGCTGTTCCTGGATCGCGAAAGCTGCACGGAGTCTTACACTACTCTTAGACTCCATGCAAGCCTTTGTGAATCCTGCCCTATGTGAATCACTTGTACCTGTCTGTGAGGCACATTTCAAGAGATCAATTATATCTTTTTATATAGTCCAGTAAGGTACATCTTGGATTATTTATACCCACATGGACTATGGTAGAATCATATTGATACCTGGAGTATGCAGTGGCTTGAGTGTATGTGTGATATTGTGGTTCCAGGGTCCAGACAGGCAGTTAACTGTTATCTTTTCCTTGTCTAACCTGAAGAGTGGACCAACTGTGTGTCACACAATGGAGTCCCCAAAGTCAAGAGTATTAGGCAATGTCTATGAAGTAACTTGGGGGACCAGCATTTCAGAGGACTGCTGAGTACATGGATCAGGAATATCTGCTGACTCAGTTGCAGTGGTCAATAAGTGAAAAGAAGATGTCATAAATGTTCCTACAATACAGCAAGCATTTGCAAACAAGTATTTTGTCAGCCTTACCTGATGCCCAAAGCCTAAGCAATAAAGCTGTCAGCTTCTAATGATGCCCTACAAGCCACTTCAACATGCTTTGTGTCTTTTTCAATTCCATTTCTGACTACATTGAGAAAAAGCAAATGATATCTAATTGATCTACTATCATATAAAACAAATTTAATACAGATGTATTTTCAGACAAGTGAGTCTATTTTTAATATGAAAATCATGCACTCACCATGAAATGAAAAGGATGTGTAACTAGCTAATGTGTTCAAAAGGGCTTGGGCGGTGATCTGCCAGACCAGAAGCATCTCTTATTTGAGACCCTTAAGAGAAAGCCATTACACATTACATAAATTAATGCTTAATTGAAGGACATACAATGAGTCATCTGTGTATATGGTTATACCTAAATTCATTTTAAAACAGTCGGGACTGTACACTTCTAAGCAACGGTGGCCACTCCTGTTTAGTCATGACTGCTGTTGGAGAAACACAGGAATACAGAGTATATGGTAGAAGTACTTAAACTCTATCAGAAGGAAGATGATGCGTACATTGTACTTGTTGAAGCCACTACAGAACTGTATCAATACCTCTTACAACCATTCAGAGACATGAGAGAACTGGCTATGCTGAGAAGGAAGCAGATAAAGTCTGCAGCAAGCATTTAAGTAGTTCAACTTCTCGAAAGAAATGTAATCTACTTGAATAAGACAACCTGAAAATGCTGAAAAAGGAATAAATAAGTAAAAAAGGTAAATGATGAAAGCTGCGGAACAGAGCTGTCCAGATTAATGAAGGCTGTCAATCCATTGAACAGTCACCAAGAGATCATCACCTGTCTCCGGCTCGCCTGTTTCTGAGGAAGACAACAAAGCCTTCGAGAGGAGCAGCTCGTCCCTGTCGCCACTGACCCCTAGTAGTGACAGCTTCTGCTCAGACTGTGGGTGTTGCTGTTTTGGACTTTCATTCTGCCGGTGGCGTTTGAAGGAGAAGGGCTCGTTTTTTCTGCTCTCTAGTCGAGAGAGTCCTTTTTTTATTTAGGGTCTGCACTGGAAGATATTTTATTTTTAGGACTGTTATCTCATTTATAAGACTAGTTCCTGAAATATGGTAACTGAAAAAACAGATAAAGTTTTTTTGTGGTAGATTTGGTGTCTGCGGATGTCTGCAGTGGGCTGCTACAGTTGGTGACTACACCTGGTTTCCGATACACGGAATCTGAAGAAGCAGAAAAGTTTTTTTTTGTGGTGTATTTGGTGTTTGTAAATGCCTATAGCGGGCTGCTTCAACCATAGACACAAGGGTAACCGTATTTTTGGGATCTATATCGCTTCTCATCATCACAGCGTTTTGCTGTGAGCCCTGGTGGGATGAAGGAGTGGTTTTCCACTTCTAATTTGGTGTTCAGCTTACAGGAAGGTGTTTCTTCATATTTGTGAGTGTTACATCTGATTTAGAGAGTTGTTAATCAGTTTGGGTCTGTTTTTGGATATTTCTAAGGAGTGGTTTCTTTCTATTATTTGGCGGATGGCCTATAAGAAGAGGGTTCCTTTGTGTTCGTGCTTTTTACAATTCCGAAGGTTGATTTTTTTATAAAATCTATTTTGTACATATACTTATATGATTTAGCAGCTTCATGGAACATTTTCCTTTACAATTATTGAAGACATTGTTCAATTTTTGGGAACCTAAATTAGCCTGTTGTGAGCTACGGGAAGATGAAGAAGCCATTTTTTTTCTGAACTTTGTGAGCACTTTATTCACTTTAGTGCTTTTGGCCTGTTAGTGTCTTTTTGGACAATTCAGAAAAGTGCTTTGGCTTATAAGAAGAAGGCTCCTTTTTGGTTGTGTTATTTACATACTTAAATATCAGATTCTGTATAAAAAAGATTCATGTACATGTGTATGTGATTAGGATGTGCTGTGAAATATTCCTTTTATAATTTTTGCAGAAATTGATGGACAGTCTTTGATAATTTATATTATGCACATTTTTTGTTTTTGATAAAAGCCTTGCAAAAGTCTCTGTCATTGTACACTATTCAAGAAGCTGTTGACGGATTTATACCAGTAACATTTTTTCTTTATACATATTTAATATATTTATTATATCCCTCCGTCTCCTCCAACCAGTCCTCACACACCTTTCCCCCACCCCTTCCTCCAACCTACCTGACTCACTACCACTCCCTCTTCCCATCTAATATCCCATTACCCTCCTCTCTGTCACTTCTAACTCCAACTGCCATGCTCTCTTGCTCCTAAAATCCTTATCTCTACATCCATCCTCATCCTTCTTCTACTACCTCTTTACCATGCCAGCTTCTATACCGATTTCCATTTACACCTTACACCTCTTCCTCTCACCCCCTCCTTAAAGCCCACTTCCACAACATCTCTGCCTCTTTAGTTCCCTCCCACCCTATCCTTCTCTTAAAAGTAAAACTTTTCCATACTACTAAATACTACAAACCTAAACCCATTCACTACCAGCCACTTCTGTCTAAGTACAAACCTAATAAACTTATTCCCCATCTCACTTACATTTGCTTAGCCAGCAACATTCACCCCAATCCAGGACCAAATTTTTTTCCAACAAACCACGCCAGCACCAATAACAAAACCATCAGTAAATACCTCAAATTCCTCACCATCAACACCCAACGCTAAAAAAATAAATTAACCCTTCTTTCATGCCTGGCTCAATCACAACTTACCTGACATTGTAGCCATCTCTGAAACCTGGCTAAAACCTCACATAAGTGACTCTGAATTCCTTCCCCCTGGATTTCATTCTGTCTGATCTGACTGCCTAAGTAGAAGAGGAGGTGGTGTAGCTTTAATCTACTCCAACTACTTGTCCATCACTCCTTACCCTAATCCCATCCCTTCTTTCAATAATGCTGAACTTGTAACTGGCCTACTAAAATAAACAACTATAACAGCATCTGCATCATTTCCCTCTATATTCCCCCTGGTAACACCACCAATACCCTGGAAGACATCCTCTCCTGGACCTCCTCTAATATTAAGCTAGAAACCTACATTATGGGAGATGTAAATATTGACTGGGAAAAAATCATTAACCCTAATCCCACCATAACAATCAACCTGTTTAACTTCACTCAACTTACTAACTTCATTACTAGACCTAACAAAACCAACCCCCAGGCTCCATACTTGACTGGATCCTAGTATCTCATCCTAACAAAGTCATAAAATCTGGTGTTATTCCTGACCCATTAGGAGACCACCTCCCTGTCTTCACCCTTTGAGCTACACCCACTTCCCCACACTCTCACCAGTACATTCATACTCGTAACCTATCTAACTTTAACCCTACTACTTTCTCTGACTCCCTTAAACTAATTAACTGAAACCCCCTAAAACTCTACCATTAGACGCAGCCATTGACTATTTAAATTCAACATTTGTAACTGTCTTCAACTCCCTAGCTCCAATAAGAACAAAAAGAGTTAAAACTAAGACCGCCCCATGGCTCACCAAAGATACCAAAAAGATTATGCTACAAAGGGATAGAACCTGGAAAGCCTACCTCCAATACAAACAGACAGAAATCTTGCTTAAATATAAACAGCTGAGAAACCTATCCAAAAAACAAGTAATTAGAGATAAAAAGTCTTACTACATCAAACTACAAGCAAATCATGCAAAAAAACCCAAACAATTCTGGAACTCTATTAATTCCCTCCTTAGGCCAGGTACAAAAAAGACTCCAGTCCTGACACCAACAAATCTGACCTTGAAATTGCCTCATTATTCAATAACTTCTTCACCTTTTCTATTGCTGAGCTAACCAACACCTTTACCAACAATAACCCTCCATCCCTCCCTGCTCAATCTCCCCCATTCTTTCAAATTCAAACCCGTCTCCACCAACCTAATAAAGAAACTTCTCTCTAAACTAAAGCCTTGCTCCAATGCCCCTGACAGCATTACTTCCTCCTTCCTAAAAATAGCCTCAGACGTTATTACTCTGCCTATCAGCATCCTGATCAATAGATCACTACTTGAATCCTATGTACCCAAACTATGGCGTACTGCATTTATTCTTCCACTCCACAAGGGTGGCAAAAACTGTAATGTCTCCAGTTTCCACCCCATAGCCACCCTCTCCCCAATCTCCAAACTTCTTGAAAAATGCATCCACCTGCAGCTCTTGCCATTCCTTACCAAACACCAGCTACTGTCTCCTACCCAACACGGCTTCCACCCAGGACACAGTACCAACTCTGCCCTTCTCTCCTTCTTACATTCTGTCAATTTAGCCCGTGACTCTGGTAATATGGTATCCTCTATTCTGCTGGACTTATCTAAAGCTTTTGATACCATCTCCCATACCCACCTACTAAACCATCTCTATAATCTCAACCTCTCCCAAAAAACTCTTTCATGGTTCTCCAGCTATCTTTCTGACAGGTCCCAAGCCATGAAATGGGGCCAGGCCACCTCCAATGTCCTTCCTACCCCCACTGGAGTACCCCAAGGTTCCATACTTGGCCCATTGCTATTCAATATCTTTATTAATGACTTCCACAAAGCCATACCTAATACCAAAATTGTGCAATACGCTGACAATTCCACTTTGATCTGCTGCGCCACAAACCTAACAGAGCTCCAATTTCTGACACAAACTGCCTTCTCAACCACCAAAAACTAGATGCTCCAAGATCACCTCTCACTAAATGCAAACAAAACTAAGATCCTTCTATTCTCTCCCTCAAAATCCTCCCCTCTTGATAAAAACTCACTTCAAATTACCAGCCTTAACAACTCCACTATCGAGGTTGTAGTCTCCGTCTCCAAACTTCTTGGTGTCACCATTGATGATCACCTAAAATTTAACACTCATATCCAGCTAAACATCAAGAAAACACACATAAAACTTGGCCTACTTTACAGAAACAACCACTTCCTCTCTCCTACCACCAGACTAACTCTCGCCACAACCTATCTCCTTCCCTCTCTACTGTATGGCGCTCCTCTGCTCACTAATTTATCTTCCACACTTACTTCCAAACTGGAAGTATGTTGCAACAAAATCTCCAGATTTGTCACCAATGCCAAATCCTCTTCTCATCACTGCACCTCCCTTCAGTCATTAAACTGGCTTGAACTCCCCAATCAACTTGACTTTCTCCAAATCACCACAGCCCACAAATTATTGTTCCAACCCACTAACTGCCCTGCACTATCCAATATACTACAACCATATACCCCCCTCAAATCCCTTAGATCTACCCACCAAAACCTGATTACTGTTCAAAAACCCAAGCACCCAGCTGGTCAACTTCTGTTATCCTTTTCCCCTAGCTAAAAAATGGAATGCTCTGCCCTCCACACTGAGGACCTGTGACAGCCTTAATAATTTTAAAACTCAACTTCATTCCTACCTCTATCTAAACAGGAAATGCAACTGTACTCTTCACCCCATACCTCACAAACTCTCCTCCCCTTTACTCCTGGATAACCTTCTTACCTTCCTAACCTCACTCTCAAATGTAGATTGTATATGTAAATCATCATCTTCTTTCGGCTGTTCCCATTAGGGGTCACCACAGCGGATCACCTGTTTCCATTTCTTCCTGTCCTCTGCATCTTGCTCTGTCACACCAACCACCTGCATGTCCTCTCTTATCACATCCATAAACCTTATCTTAGGCCTTCCTCTTTTCCTGTTACCTGGTAGCTTCATCCTTAGCATCTTTTTCCCAATATACTCAGCATCTCTCCTCAGCACATGTCCAAACCAACGTAATCTTGCCTCTCTGGCTTTGTCTCCAAACCTTCCAACCTGGGCTGACCCTCTAATATACTGATTCCTAATCCTGTCCACCCTCGTCACACCCATTGCAAATCTTAACATCTTTAACTCTGTCACATCCAGCTCAAACTCCTGCCTTTTTGTCAATGCCACTGTCTCCAACCCATATAACATAGCTGGTCTCACTACCCTCTTGTAGACCTTCCGTTTCACTCTTACAGGTACTCGTCTGTCACAAATCACTCCTGACACTCTTCTCCACCCACTCCATCCTGCCTGTACTCTCTTCTTCATCTCTCTTCTACACTCACCGTTACTCTGAACTATTGACCCCAAGTATTTAAACTCATCCACCTTCACCACCTCTACTCCTTGCATCCTCACCATTCCTCTATCCTCCCTCTCATTCGCACACACATATTCTGCTTTACTCCTGCTGACCTTCATTCCTCTTCTCTCTAGAGCATATCTCCATCTCTCCAGGGTCTCCTCCACCTGTTCCCTACTCTCACTACAAATCACAATGACATCTGCAAACATCGTAGTCCACGGGGACTCCTGTCTGATCTCGTCTGTCAACCTGTCCATCACCATTGCAAATAAGAAAGGGCTCAGAGCTGATCCTTGATGTAATCCCACCTCCACCTGAAATGCATCTGTCACTCCCACTGCAGTCCTCACCGCTGTCACACTACCCTCGTACATATCCTGTACCACTCTTGCATACTTCTCTGACACTCCTGACTTCCTCATACAATACCACAACTCCTCTCTAGACACTCTGTCATATGCTTTCTCTAAGTCTACAAAAACACAATGCAACTCCTTCTGACATTCTCTGTACTTCTCCATCAACACTCTCAGAGCAAACATTGCATCTGTAGTGCTCTTTCCTGGCATGAAACCATACTGCTGATCACTAATCATCACGTCCCTTCTTAACCTAGCTTCCACTACTCTTTCCCATAACTTCATGCTGTGACTGATCAATTTAATCCCTCTGTATTTACTACAGCTCTGCACATCACTATTATTCTTAAAAATCGGTACCAAAACACTTTTTCTCCATTCCTCAGGCATCCTCTCACTTTCCAAGATTTCATTAAACAATCTGGTTAAAAACTCCACTGCCATTTCACCTAAACACCTCCATGCTTCCACAGGTATGTCATCTGGGCTAACAGCCTTTCCATTCTTCATTCTCTTCATAGCTATCCTTACTTCCTCCTTGCTAATCCATTGTACTTCATGATTCACTATCCCTACATCACCCAACCTTCTCTCCCTCTCATTCTCTTCATTCATCAACCCCACAAAGTACTCTTTCCCATCTCATCAACACACTCTCCTCGCTTGTGAGTATGTTTCCCTCATTATCCTTTATCATCTTTACCTGCTGCACATCTTTCCTAGCTCGGTCCCTCTGTCTAGCCAATTGGTACAGGTCTTTTTCTCCCTCCTTAGTGTCCAACCTTTCATACAACTCTTCACATGCCTTATCCTTAGCCTTCGCCACCTCTCTCTTTGCCATGCACCTCATCTCCTTATACTCCTGTCTACTTTCATCTCTCTGACAATCCCACTTCTTCTTTGCCAACCTCTTTGCCTGTATACTCTCCTGTACTTCCTCATTTCACCACCATGTCTTCTTGTCGTCCTTCCTCTGTCCAGATGTGATACCAAGCACCTTTCTAGCCATTTCCCTTACTAGCTCTGCTGTAGTTACCCAGCTATTTGGTAACTCTTCACTGCCACCCAGTGCCTGTCTTAACTCATCCCTGAACTCCACCTCACAATTACCTTTTTTCAATTTCCACCATTTGATCCTTGGTGCTGTACTCACACTCCTCCTCCTCTTCTTGATCACCAACGTCATCCTACTAACCACCATCCTATGCTGCCTAACTACACTTTCTCCGGTCACCACTTTACAGTCTCGAATCTCCTTCCATCTGGCCCTCCTACATAAGATATAATCCACCTGTGTGCATCTTCCTCCACTCTTGTATGTCACCCTATGCTCCTCCCTCTTGTTAAAATACGTATTCATCACAGCCATGTCCATCCTTTTTGCAAAATCCACTACCCTCTCACCTTCTGCATTCCCTTGTTTAACACCATACCTAGCATCACTTCCTCATCCCCTCTGTTCCCTTCACCAACATATCCATTGAAATCTGCGCCAATCAGCACTCTCTCAGCCTTGGGTACAGTCATCACCACTTCATACAATTCACTCCAAAATTTTTCTTTCTCATCCATTGCACACCCAACTTGTGGAGCATATGCGCTAACAACATTCATCATTACACCATCAATTTCCAGCTTCATAAATATCACTCTATCCGACACTCTTTTCACCTCCAAAACACTCTTAGCATACTGTTCCTTCAGAATAACTCCATTTCTCCTCACATCCACACCATGATAAAACAATTTGAACCCACCTCCGATACACCTAGCCTTACTCCCCTTCCACCTGGTCTCTTGCACACACAATATACCAACCTTCCTTCTGTCCATCATATCAGCTAGCTCTCTTCCTATACCAGTCATACTGCCAATATTCAAAGTTCTGACCCTCACTACCACAGTCCTAGATTGTATATGTAATTAAACAGTAAAATCTAGTTATTATGCTATATGCCTGTCTTTTTCCTCCAGAACAAAACTGCAATTGTTTTTTTTTTTTCTTTTTTGAATGCAACCTGTTGTTTGTAATACAAACTGTCTTTGAAACTATTCATGTAAGTAAACTTTGTGTTGTGGAGCATTTCTCCCTGGGCCTCCACTGAAAATGGGCCCCCCCCAAGCCCAGTGGACCTCCCCGGTCATCAAACTGGAATAAATAAATAATAAATATAAATATTGATCTAGCATATATAGAAAAACAACTTTCTCAAATTCCTTTTTATATTATAACAGCTGGCATCCCAAACATCAAAAGAACACTGTAGTTAAAGGACAGCTAGTTCAGCTAACAAGAATGTTTTCTAAATTGGAAGTATTTTACAAAGAAAGTGATATTTTAGCTGAGGTGTTTATGAAGGGTTATCTGGCTGTGATTGTAGCTGAAATTAAGGAGGAAGTTATAAACAAGAGAAGGAATGTTTTTTTATATGCCACTTATTACTTCAAATAAGAATGAAAATGTTAGTTATTTAAATTTGGTAACTGCAAAATCTAGATGGGAAGGTAGCAAAATGTTTATTACTACAGTCACACTAGAAAGCAGGCCCATTATGGATATTTTATATAAAAACCGGGCCTTGTTTCCAGGGGACAGAGGGTTACTGGAAAAATTAGGAGATAAACTCTGTGTAGTTTATAAAAAGGATAGGTCATTTAAGAAGTACTTGGAAAAAGGAAACGAGCCTCTCTCAAAAAAGTGGATACATGAAAATATTATATGTGTGGCTGCTGTCTCCAATATTCATATATTTTGTTACATGATAGTTTTCAGATTAGAGGTGAAACATTCTAAATAAATGGGAAATGTTTTTGTAATTCAAAATTGGTAGTTTATTTGGCTCAATGTAAATTATGTCTTGCATTTTATGTGGGGAAAAAACTTCTAGGAAATAAAGAAAACATATTTATGAATATTTGTTTGAACTCCACAAGGGTGCAATAACTAATGCATTGTATAAACACAGTGAAAAAGAGATTATGCATTATTTTGAGATTTTGGTAATGAGAAAGTGGTACATGACCCATGGGGGTTTATTACTGGTGAACATTTGAAGAAGAATGAGTTGAAGTGGCAGTTTGATGCGACTAATTTCCTGGATAAAATGAAACTTGCTCTATTAGTTCTGTATTGAAATTAAAATATGGTGTTTGAATTGTTGTTTTTAATTAATGTTTAATTGTTAAATTGATTGGGTGTTTTGATTGGATTATTTTATACATTTGACTTTGAATGTATAATATTTAAATGTGTTTTTTAAATTGAGTGGTCAGTTCAGATGAAGTTCTAATACTGAGTGAAAGTACCAGCAGACAAACCACACTAATAGCCAGGTGCTAAAACTAAGTACAGGAAAAGCAGTATTTGTTGTATATGCATTAAACTTGGATTTATTTTACCTGCTGCCTGCTGTTTGCTGCCTAATTTATCTCTGGATATTTTGAATTGTGACTGTTGTGTTTTCACACTTGGTTTTATTTTAACTGCTGCCTGCTGTTTGCTGCCTGTTTTACCTTTGGATATTTTGAACTGTGACTGCTATGTTTCCACACTGGTGCTTGTTTTCTGTACTCATTTTGAGTAAAGAATTTCCTGGTTTTATTTGGTCAGTTGGCATTCATGCACTGCAGCAAGTTTTATGATTTTATTTTCTGTGAGTGACCTAGTTTGGTGTCATTTATTTGATGATATTCTGCTACTGGCTGGCTTCTCATTCTGGGAGGAGAAACATAATTTGAGACAATACTGTGACCAGTAACTTGCCGAGGTAGATGAGGAGAAGACCCCCTACTGGGTCTGAATATTTCTTCTGTGTATTCAGGCTTGCACAAGAATAAGAGGAGGGTGAGCATGTGCCTCTAGTGTTTAGGTTTGTGGCATGGAGGCATAGTCTCTGAGTTAAGGGTTTTTCATTGATCAGGGGTAGCTATTCTTTACCGCTACCAGATGGTAATGATGATGACATATTTCTTTTGCTGTTTCTTATACAGTTGAGCACTGAACAGTGGAACATGTAGGGATAAACACTGTGGCTGTCTTCATCTGTATTCTGATGAACTTAAAGCAAAACATTTAGATTACTATGCTGAATGGAACTGCAGAAGTTGGTTTGAGGGTAAAGCTGGTTGTAGAGGGGGAGGTCGTTGACAAAAATACCCTGTTGGGTAAAGTATCTTCCACATGATAGGTTAGAAAAATAATAATTTGGTTACTTTGTGAATGTTCCTGCTTGTACTCAGAGATTAGCATTCTTTAAGAAATGAAAATACAGAATAGCTGTATTGCTGATATAAACTGGTATTAATATAACTGCAATGTATGGACCATGAATTACAACTGCCATGAACTAGCCTGGCAAAGCTAGCAGGGCAGATATTCAGTTGTAAATTTATTTTATTGCAGCATGCTATCATTGGTCTGAGCCACCCCCCCCCCCGCTCTCTAGTTATTTATTTAACCTTCTTTCAATTTCTGACTGAACCTTCTATGCCATGTTTAATTATCAGTAAATAACTTGATTAAATTTAAAGATATATCTTCACTGATAACAAACATTGCTAATGTCAAACATAATATGATTCAATGTTGATATATGAACTTTGGTGATAATTCATTTTCAAAATGAAACATTATGAAATATTTGATAAACATTTTTATTTTAAGACTAGTATTTTTTCAGTCTATAGATAATCATTTATTCTGTGATGTGCTTTGTTGGTATACATTTTTGTAGGAACAGGTGCCCATTTTTTAATGAAAAATAGAAGAGTAGCAAAGTAAGGAGCAAATGTGGGGAACAGTAGGGAAGAAGGGTTAGAGAACATGCAAAAGCCACACAAGCAATCATGCAACACAAAGACTGACAGTAGAGGTGGAGACAAAATGGAGGGCAACAAATGAGAGACACATGGACTGACAAAGGGTGGATGACTGGTGATAGGGAGAACAGAATAGTAAACATGGGGTGGAGAATGATATGAAAGGAAGGTGAACAACATGGTCAGTGAGAGGTATGGGGTAGAAGGCCTGCAGCCCAGCCTAAAAGTGAACTTGTACTGACACTAGTCACCTCTGTGGCTGACACCAGGAGTAGGTGTTTCCTCTAGTGTCCCATTGGTCAGAGCTGCCCAGATGAATGCCTCCACTATCTCCATAAGGAGATTCTCCAGGGTGCAATTAGGGGTACTTACTTTGGGCTGAATTGGTTTCCACACTAACTGCTATGTGAACCAGGAGGACCCCTCCATGTCATTCACAGAAGAAGAGTTTTCACCCCCACTCTAAGATGTGGTAATAAAGGTAAAAAGCAAATCTTTAAAGTCACTTTCTGCAGGGGACTCTCAAGGACCCAGCTGTAGAAGAGATGGATGGCACTGTGTATGGTGGCTGCTACCTCACCATTGACTGTATCATGGCTGAACCTACAGAAAACAAAAATAAATAGGTAGTTGTCCTTACATACTTTAACATCTTGTCTGACAACTTTGTTACTAATATTAGAAATGACAAGAATCTTAACTTGTAACATTTACTGTAGATACTGTTGATAATCAATGTCTTGTTTTTGTATTAAAGCCAACAACCTGCAATGTTGTTACTTTTGCTGTAACTTTGTATCTCTATTTATCATGTACATGATGTGGAGCTTTTCTCCCCGGGCATCCTCTGAAAAAGGACCTGCGTCCAGTCGGAATTTCCTGGTAAATAAATGTAAATAAATAAATAAGCTATGACAAAATAAAAAATAAAATAATGATAAAAAGCCGACAAATGCAGCATATAAAGACACACGCGGTATACCTTACTGAAATACTACAGAATTGTCAAGAATACACAGGGCTAACCCCCCTGTGTGGAGGCCATGACCTGTGTCCTCTGACTGGCCACCCTATTAGCTTCAATTGACTAGGCCACTGGAAAACATAAACAATCCATTAATAAGCTCCACATATCCCAGACAAGTTGGGGGAAATTATACTGGCAGGTGTCAGGCCTAATGCAAAGTGCCAACGCAAGACTACGCTACCTTCTTTGTTCTTAACCCTCTTCTCAATGGCAGAGAAGATCTGGGTGGTATTTATGCAAATCATAAACTTGTGCCTGCATTACTCATGTGGATGATTTCAATGTCAGTGGCATTACTTAGGACCCTGACAAGCTGGTGTCAGGAATCTGTTTTATAAAGGGGGGCTTGAAAATCTCCCAGAAGATTCTCTGTATGATCCCTCTGCAGCTAGTGGAGAATAATCTTGCACTTCATCCTATATAATGCAAGACCCTTTGAAATTCATTGCCAGAAGAGACCACATCTAAACTGCATGTCTAAATCAGGAGAAAACCTAAAGCCCGATATACATGGCTGCTCATTCTGAACATCACGTGACTCACACATCAGTGTGCAGCATGGCAAAGTGATGCTCACTGACAACAATGCAATGCCGATGAACAGTAGTGTGTTCAAGCTTCATAATCTTGTAATGCTACTGGGCAGTAGTGCAGCCACTCTTAGAGTACTACAATGCAATTGAGTAATAGTGTAGCCACTGTAATAGTACTATTATGTTACTGGACAGCAGGGTGACCATCTTTCACAGTAGCATGACATTACTGGGTAGTAGAATGAGCAGTTGTCATGGCAACAAAATGCTAAAGAGCAATTGTGAGGCCTTCCATCAAAGTAGTGTAGTGTGATAACAGTGATGTCATTGACTGCCATAGTGGCCATGTAGGCCCAGTTAGTATATGTGAGCATCAGAGCAGGGAATAGGGCTGATAATGCAGTGTGTTATAGACATGAGTCATACTGTATTAAATGATGTCTTCTGAACATACATAAACAATTATATACGTGTACAAGAAATGTTAATAAAACAGGAGGGAGAGGAGAGAGGGAAATGGAAATAAGAGAAGAAGAAGATAGGAGGGAAAGAGTAGGGTAAGAAAGGAACAGAATAATAAAAGGAAGCAAAGGGAAGGAAGAGGGGAAATGGGAAACAAAAAAGGAAGGGAAAGAGTTAATTGTTAATAATATAAACTCTGTGCCCTATAGTGATCTGTTTCAGAAACTAACAAAAGTCTTCAGAGCAGTTAAAGGACAAAATAGAAAACAAAGTAAGTCTCTAATGTTTTGTACAAGACAGAAAGAAGGGAAAAGATGAAATGGGAAAAGGGAAGGAAAAATGAAGGACGAAAGAAGAAAATAAAGTAGATATCTAATTGGTTTATCTAAATGTTGGTGATATTTTCTACAGGGATTCTAACACTCAAACTTTTCCTTTTTCTATGCAAAACAAGATAAAGTTTTGTTTCAAAAACTTGAAACTGTTAGACAGAATAGCAGGTCATATCTTGTGTAAATGCAGCAAGAAAAGTTGATTTTAAAGCAAACGCATTAGGACTGAAAGAGTAATTCACTGTTTTGATTGTTTTTCTAAATTATCAATCTTAATGTTCTTAAATACGAAATAGTTTACATCAGTCTCAAAAATATCTAGCAGGTCAGATGTGAAATAATATAGGTTCATAGGTGGGTACTAGGCTATCTGCCCAAAGGCATTTATAAGCCTAGCTGGAATGTGTTGGCTTTCGCTGCCCCCTTAGATTAGTTCCCTGTGCCTCTGTCCAGCAGAGCCAGTGAAGTGATTCCCAGGGTAAACTTTCCGTTTCCCATCTACTCGTCAAGGTTTCTCTTGAAGAGTGTTAGCGAGGACCTCTGCCTAATGTAGATTTGAATCTTGTTACAAAGTATGGGGAGTCTCTGGGACAGGCATCTATCCCTCCAGCATGTCCTATTTATTGTTGTGGTGAGGTTTAGATCCCTAGAGCGTGTGGCTCGAGGGGATAAGTTTTCTTTAGGTGGACCATGTCCATCAATTCTGGGTTGGACATGGCCTTGTATGTCAGGCAGAGATCAGCTCTAAGTAGGCAGTTTGCAAATGAGTACAGCTGGAGTTTCTTCAGTCGAGCTACATAGGGCATCTGTTTGAGGCCAGTGATCCTGTTAATTTATATGATGAAAATATTCTTAATATAATACCTTAATTTCAATTGCTAAACATATTCATAAAGTGGTTGTTGTTTTTCTGTTGTTACTGTTAGGGGGATTGTCCTAAGTGGCTGATGTCACTGGGACATGGAGTTTATAACTCCAGGCTGGGTGCTGTATTACATTTTAATAATTGGCAATTTTTATTTAACTTTATAATAATGTCACAACTGATGTCCGCTATATTTAATATTCACAAGAATATAACTCATAATAATAATAATAATAAAATATGTATAACCCACTATAAAGCGCTGACTAAAGATAATGATTTTAACATTTTCTATACAAGAGATGGAGATATAAGAAACCTACATAATATAGACATGACATATACCAGCTCAACACCTTTTATATAGTTAGAATGGTTTTACTGAAAGGTATTCCAATAAATATAAATGGCCTAAACAATTCAAGTAAAAGAGGGAACTTATACAAATCTTTAGTCTTACACAAACCTAACATGATTTTCTTACAAGAAACACACTTATTGAAATATAATATTAAATCTTTAGACAGTAATAAATACAAGATCATAACAAGTTCAGAGCATACAAAAAAGAAAAGGGAAGTAACAATACTCTGGAACAAATTGTCTCCTATACCTATAATAATTAAAACTTATCAAGATGATAAAGGAATGCTTTGTCTGGCTATAACTGAAATAAATAAAAAAACTTTACATTGGTTAACATTTGTTGGTTGCCCGGTATTGGTACAAATACAGTTAAGCAACATCTAAACCAGATTGTCCTTCATTCTGAAGGTAATATTATCATTGCAGGTGATTTTAATTGTATATTAAATGAAAATGACTCCAGCACTACCGGGAAAAGGAAAATAACTTCTCAGGCCAAACAACTAACAAGATTTATGGATTCTTATCATTTAAAAGGCATTAATGAACATGCAGACCCTAACTAACTACAATATACATTCTACTCTAATAGACATAAAACATACTCTTGGATAGATAGAATATTATTTTCCACTCAAATAATAAATATTTTAACAAAAAACAAAATTATATCATGCCTGCTATCTGATCATAACTCCATTGTCTTTGAGCTTTTTATCAGTGTAACAATTAATATACAAATAAGAAGAATTCCTGCTTACCTTACACAATTAAAAGACTTCCAAGCATTTTTAAATCAAGAAATAAATGACTTTATAATTACAAACTCCTCATCTAATATTTCAGACGTATACACATGGGATGCTTTAAAAGCATATTTATATGGGCAAATAAATAGATGGAACTTTAATAAAAGGAAAACTTGGGATAAGGATCTAAAAACAATACAGGATAAACTAGATATGCTACAGATCAATAACAAAGATAAGCTTATAAATAAAAACATTAGAGATGAAATAGATAAACTGAATAATGAATATAGAGCTATACTACATCATAAAACTATGATTTCTTTAGAAAAATACAAATTCCTCTCCTATTCATTAAACCCCAAACATTTAATTAACCTCAAAAACAGGACAAAAAGAATAAACATACTTATATTAAAGAGATATACTCTTAAAAAAGTCTATAGTCTACATGATATAATAGATGAATTTAGAGACCATTTTCATATAATAAATCAAAGTACACCTAAAATAGAGCCTAAATATACAATAAAAGAAGTTGTTAATAAGAATATTAGTAATAAACTTAACAAACAACAAGCAGAACTTATAGATAAACATATAACTTTTTCAGATATTCAAATTCAAATTAGCAAACTTACACAAAACAAAGCACCAGGTAATGATGGAATCATTCCAGAGTTATATAAAATTATCCCCGGGATTCATGAAGCTTGCGCCAGGCACAGGCGTAGCATAGGTGGAATAACGCCAAATATGGCCGTCGAGCGATTCAGGTACAATCCAGTACCACGTGCACTACCGGTGTACGCCAGAACTGCGCAGCCCTTGGGATAGGTATGCTAATCACCCCATGCGCAGTGTCGCACCATGCAAATGAAGGCAGATAGTGATTCATGAAGTAGTGCAGATGTAGCGTAAGCCCACTGAAATGTAAACCAAAAAACAAGGTTTACATTTTCCCAAACAGAACATCGGCGCTATGGAAGCGGACCAGACTCATGTATTACAAAGTTAACATATGCCAATGGCTAAATACACAGCCAATGGCATAAGAAAAGATGCACAACACCTAAAAAACAACATTTAATGTTATGTCCACAGTAACGCACAGTACAACCGTGGGCATGTGTGCGCAAACTGGAACATAAAGAAATTATATAAAAGTGTCATAAAATCGCAATGTAATACAAATCAGGTTTACACCATAATACACAATGGTAGGCATGGAACACCACAACCAAGGTGCAAGGGTTGCTAAGGGCCTGTGACAGTGTTCTGCGCGGTAACTATGAATTAGTAGTCAATGCCATGCAAATGAGGCAGATAATACTGAATCGCAAATGTCCCACCGGATGAAGGTTGTACAATATGGCGAAGCGCTAAAACACCGAGGAGTGGCTTAGAGGAGATACATGACATCAGCAGAGGGGTGTGCCACCATAGCAGTAAGCACATTGGAGCAATGCAAATCTGGCCTGGCCGTTGCTAAGCAAAGTTGCAGGACAGGGGTGGGGAGGAAGGTATAGAATCGTTTAGCTGAGAGCACACATGGTGCCCAAAAGCGCATGTGTACAGGGATGAAAACATGCCCGAAACCCAGTAAGCGAATGCATGCGGCTCGAACAATAGCACTAACAGGAAGGTCAGGGGATGAAAAGAAGGAAATGCCGAAGTAGGGTAATTGGAGTAGTAATGAGCAATCAACACCAATCAATTCACGGCGGCCAATCGACAGCAGCTGACAAGTCTGCTCGCAGAAATCTGCAAAACAGGATAGGGGAGGCATTGGAATGCAAAGAAAGGAAGGGAGGCATTGGATTGCAAAGATAGGAGATCTGTCATAGCAGAGCAAAGCAAACCGACAGTAGACCGGCAATAGCACACATTACGCAAGATACGCCAGGTCTAGGAAAGTACACATGAAAGCAGGCTGCTGGATGCATGCCAGAAAATTGTAGGTGGAATGTGCAGAAATGTAAAGGGAAGGTCAAGAGTTAATCCACAGCAGCCAAATGTAATTCAACACCAAAGGCACCACAATAGTAGTTCCGATAGTAAAACACATAAGATACCCTGTAGCTACGATCGTACATACACATCCTATGACATCATCAGTGTTCACAGCACAATAGTATAAAGTGTGAAAGCACCCTACACACCTGTGTATTCCCAAACACTGCACCATAGGTGTAAACACACGGGGAACTTTTAAAATGTACATGTTGGGAGCTGCCATAGCTATGATTCATCAGCATGTGTTAGAGATTGACAGTGTTGTGGAGGATGATGCCGACAACCACCACAGGCCCTGGAGGAGGAGAAGAGTGTTCAGACCAAGGGTAACCTACCAGGGGCTACATGATCTGGAGATAGTAGAGCATTACAGGGTGGACAGGGACATCTTACAGCAAATAGTGGAGCTGTGCCGGCCACGCCTGAGAACCAGAAACAACAGAGGGGAACCCATCCCAGTGGACATGAAGGTATGTGTAAGCATGCGAATATTAGCCACAGGTACCTTTCAAAGGCCAGCTGGAGATATAATGTGGATCTCACAGGCATCAGCATCCAGGGTACTACACCAGTTCCTGGATGCCATCTTACCACATGCCAATGAGCATATATACTTCCCCCAAACTCAGGGGGAGTTGGCCAGCAATATGCGCCACTTCCACCGTGTGGCACACTACCCGGAGGTACTGGGTGCGATAGACTGCACGCACATACAAATCAAGTCACCACCCGGTGAGCATGGTACATAAACCGCAAAGGATTCCACTCCATCAACTGCCAAGTCATGTGCAATGCCCAGGGCATAATCATGGATGTGTGTGCTGGCAGCCCTGGAAGCTACCATGACTCCCATATCTGGCATGCCTCACAGCTGTATCAGGTATTTGTCAGGGGGGACATCCCACATGGCCACCTTGTGGGGGATGCTGGCTATGCGCTGGAGCCGTGGATGATGACTCCCTTCAGAAATGCACACGCACCCATGCAAGAACGCCATAATGAGGCACACGCTCAAAACAGAATCATCATAGAGCGTGTGTTCGGGATGCTGAAATCACGGTTCCGGTGCTTGGACACATCTGGTGGAGCCTTGCAGTACTCTCCAGGCACGTGTGCCCACATCGTCATAGTATATGAAATGGTACATAATATGATCCTGCGGAAACAGCTGCAGCAGGGACAAAATGGTGAAGGCCCTCATAGCCCACTGCAATTGCCAAGGCCATCACAGGCACAGAGGGATTCAGACCATGAACACACTGTGCCACCCCCAGTAGGCAGACAGAGGCATGCCCAATATGCCTACGCCTTGACCAAGAGGGAACGTATAGCATATACTCTGACAGTGTAGGCCCCTACAGACTGACACACCTCTCCACCTGCACACACAGTAAAATGGATGGCACACAAACACGACCACCTGTAAATTGTAATGTATAGGTGGCCCACTGTGTGAATCCTACATAGGCAGCCCTCAAATATTGTACACACAACAGCTATTGGAACACGGAATGTCAACACCTGAACAGTACATGCACCTATCAGCATGTGGTGGTGCTGTGTGTATAGGTTCCCAGGTACATCGGTAGGTATACGGCCGATTGTCAGAGACCATACACCAAATGGGACAAACAGTGTCTGCTGTTGCCACAACATCAAGTAAGCAACTGTCGCTTAGAGGAGCAGAGGCAATCGTGGGAGCACATGTGTGTAAGCACTGTTCTGCACACACTCAGCACGGAGTCCCTGCTGCGTTAATGAGGGGCTCCACATAATATAATCATGGATGTTGTGTCAAGGCATGGGGTGTACCCATGACAGGTATTCCTCTCCCCAGCATGCTCCACCTACGGTCGTTTGAAGGTGTAGCACAGTATCGTGTGTGGCACACTGTGATATACATAACCAATGCCGGAGCACATCCAGTAAACATCACATGGACATACCATTAACTGGACTCATCAATATGTAAACTAACTGAGTTACCCATGTGAGTGCAGTATGGAGTAACAGCCGTAGTATACTCCACGTACAAAACGATATAACACGTGTACAAATCCCAGATGGCCATGTGTTAAATGCAGTGACCGTCGTGCATGTTCCTGGTCCCACGTCCTGCAAGGGATGTAACGTAATCCCGAAGGCACGAGTAATGCATGTCGGATGCAGGTCATCAGATCATGTTTAGCACACGTTAGCAGGAATATGCATTGCCCACTGCTGGTAAGCGACGTTTAAATATGACTATATGGATATGTGCGAAACAGGGATAAGCTTCTCCGAATATTGCGCAGATCACGGTCAATGATGTCCAGAACAGGTGAAACCAGCATTATTCACCCCTGTACTAATAGCACCTGCTCTGAAGGGTAAAACGACCACTGCCAGGTGTAGAACACGCAATCATGTACAGAATCACCTAACACTATTGCTAGCCAAGATGTACCTATGGTAGGTTTGCCACCTCTTCAAATGACCAATGTGGGACATACGTCAGATGTCTGCAGGCCGACACATAAACCCAGCCAGTACGAAAATCAGAACTTCACTGTTTTGCCTAGATAAAAGCTCATTCTTGTAATGTTTACTTACTTATTCTGTTTCTATAACATATAGGTGGTTCAGATACAGAATAACTGTTTTATGCAACTATTACATAAACTATAGGAAATAAGTATATTCTAAAATCTCAGGACATTTGCCATGCTTACAAATATTTTTTAGGACACAACTGCCCAAAGAGGGACTGTCCCTCGCAGGGTGGGACAGCTGGTAACCCTAACCTACGGCAGGTGTGTAATGTGACAGGTACAGACACAAACGTGCGGAGTCCAGGAAACAGTATACACCAACAAGTACACAATGAAAGGTGCAGCTTGCCTGCCACTTTCCCCGTCAGATATATATATATATATATATATATATATATATATATATATGTATACATATATACATATATATAATAAAGATAGAAAGGGCGATAGAGTGATATATGTTGATATATACGGATTCAGCGATATCTGCAAATATATATAAATAGGTCAAAGACATTCATAACACCTTGGAGGTACAAATAAATAGGATACCGCCAACTATGGAATGTGTAACATACCGACATGCGTAACCACGAGGCTGAAAGACTGAAAAAACACAGTACAGGAACAGTACAACCGCGAGTAATAGTATGATGATATGAATGGACATGTAGTTACCGCTGCCGATGTTGCGGTCGACGTAGGTACTGTGTTCAACTGTGTTTGTGAGTGCCATAGTCTGTGCATGTGTGTGTTGAGGGTGCCATGTGCATCTTCATGTGACTGTAATGTGTGTGTGTGTGTGTCTGCATCATGTGTCTGTTAGTGGCAACTCGGAGGTAGATCATTACGTTACATGTGAGTATAGCTAGCCGTAGGCATACGGTTACCACCTGTCCCACATTAGGAGGGACAGCCCCTCCCTGGGCAGGTGTGTCCTGACATAAAACATTACATAGGGCAAATGTCCGAGATCGTAGGACATTAATATGTCCCATATATAATGTAATAGTTGCATTAAATAGTTATGCCTGTATGTAAGAAACGTAAATGTTACATGCAATATGATAAGTAGCCAAAGTCCCACAACAATAGGTATGTATTGAGGATAAAAGTATGTGCTATCCTGTATACTGACCATGGCTATGTGTTGGCCTGTAAACACTGCTGTGTGTCCCGCAAGTATCCAACAATGGCCATATGAAAAGGTGGCAACCCATGGCTAAGAGGTTCTGTTACCAACACAACCGCAATGACTGCAAATATCTGGGACAGAAATACACGGGATAGCTGTCATTTACACATATCCCTTTACATATCGCTGCAATTCCGGAGGTATGGAAGTATCAACCTCACCTGCATACTATATAGAAACCAATTAACAACGGCCCAATGTACAATCCCATAATATAAGTCTAATAACTGATAGCTCTTTAATTAGGGACGGAGCCCACACACATATATATGGAATATGTAGAAATGCAAGCCCCACAAACCTGTATATGCTACGTACACCCACCGACATCCCCCACACTAGAAACTATAGCAATACAGACTGTAACAACAGCACAAACATCCAGTCAGTCAATTACATCTGCAGAACCGTCAACATACCTTGTGAGAGACACAATTAAAGGTGCCATGCAAAATTGCAGCCGTTGTATAATGGAACAAACGGAGATGTTACAGGTTTTGTTTGCAATAGTCCGTTTTCAGACGTTGGGATGACAGGTACACCCACATGTTGAACCACATACTCTAGCTGTCACACACAATCCACGGGGGACATGAATCCAAAGTATACTTGTCTCTATGCATAGCAGTTTTAATTACACATAACAAAACACAATACAGGCCGTCTCCCCGAAGGTAGGGCAAATGGGTAACGCCCAAGTGGAGAATTCAGTTATACCCCACTGTTGCCATGTAATTGGTGAATGGAGTAGCTGCACAGCTGATATGCAAGTAATTAGTCACTCAGGCACACCAATTGGCGGCAGAAAATTAGAAGTTATGTACTCACCATAACGTTCCATCTGAGTAGGTGACTTCATTTGGATGCAACCTGTGGATATCGGATCCGACCTCGGATCCGAGCCGGCATTTCAAAAGCTTTAGGCTCCGAGCTCCTAGCTCCTCCCTCTACCCTTAATCCCCTGCCAAGCCCTAACTGACCTCAGATTGAGTTTGCCTATATAATACTAAAATAAAAGTATCTAAATAGATGCATAAACTCTCGTTGTATAAAGGTCAGGGGGATGGAGGGGATGGTGCATCAAATGAAGTCACCTAGTCAGATGGGACGTTATGGTGAGTACATAACTTCTAAATCTGAAGTAGGCAGACTTCATTTGTCTGCAACCTGTGGGACAGAGTCCTCAGCTACCTAAATCTTGGGCGGCCATCATGGAAGGATGTTCCGGAGCACCGCTGAACCAAAGGATGCTCTTCCCCTGGAAACAACATCCACCTTATAATGAGAAATAAAGGTATGAGACGAGGCCCAAGTGGTTGCCGCGCAGATATCATCCAATGGTACTCGGGACTCAAACGCGGCTGACGTGGAAACTGCCCTAGTAGAATGAGCCGTAACCCTTTGAGGAGCAGGCCTACCTGAAGTGTCATAAGCCTGCAGAATACAATTAGCAATCCATCTCGATAGTGTGACTTTGGAAACTGCTTTGCCCAAAGCAAATTTAGTAAAGGAGACGAACAGCTGATCTGATTGTCTATGACCAGCCGTTCTGTGAATGTAAAAGCGCAATTGTCTATGAACATCTAAAGAATGCAGCTTATATTCTCCTTTGTTTTTGTACTTGGGGAAAAACACCGGTAAGTTGATTGATTGGTTAATATTAGATTCCGAAGAAACTTTTGGAAGAAAAGATGGATTGGTCCTGAGGCACACCCTATCTGGAAAGAATGAAAGGTAAGGCGGTTTGATGCATAGAGCCTGAAGTTCCAACACTCTTCTGGCTGATGTGATGGCTACCAAGAAGGCAGTCTTCCAGGAAAGGTACTTTAGATCTGCAGAAGCTGCAGGCTCAAAGGGAGGAGCAGTAAGGGCCTGTAGAACTAAGGATAGGTCCCAAGGTGGTACAGCTTCTTTGACTGGTGGCCTCAACAGAAAAACTCCTTTGAGAAAGGTCTTACAAAGTTTCGCAGTCATGAGGGGAGCTGACTCATGACCCATATGATAATGGGAAATCGCTGCCATTTGTACCTTTACTGTGGAAGAACTAGCCCCTTGATGAAAGAGGTCTGTTAAGAAATCCAGCACCGCAGACATAGGTGCTGAAAAAGGATCCATACTTTTCTGGACCGCCCAAATAGAAAACCTTTTCCATTTGCTCCGATAAACCTTCCTACTGGAAGGTTTATGAGCCGCCACTAAAATGGCCTTGACAGGTGACGAGATACCGGGAGTCCTAATCAAGGATGGAACTGGAGCAGCCAGGCTGCCAATTTCAGGGTGTGTAGATTCGGGACCGGAAGTTCTAGAGGATGGGAGATGAGATCCGGGATCGGATCCTGAATCCAGGGCGGATTCACTTTGTGAGACCATACATAAGGGAACCAGGGCTGACGAGGCCAGAACGGGGCAATGAGAATCATTCTGCTCCCCAAACTGTTGGCTTTCTGCAAGAGCCTCTGCATCAGAGGTAGTGGAGGATAGGCATAAAGGAGACCGGGAGGCCAAACATGCACCAGAGCGTCTCTCGGGGATTCCCCAGGTGGGGGAAGTAGAGCGAAGAAACTGTCGCATTTGGCGTTTGAGTGAGAAGCAAAAAGATCGCAACAGGGTTGCCCCCAGACGGCAAAAATCTTCTTTGCTACCAGAGGATTGAGAGACCACTCGTGCGGGGAAAGAATGGTGTGACTGAGCTTGTCCGCAAGGATGTTGGATTTTCCCAGAATGTGCGTTGCTACAAGAAAGCGTTTGTTGGAAATTGCCCATTCCCAGACTCTCATGACCTCTCGACAAAGGGGATAGGACCTGGTTCCTCCCTGCTTGTTGATGTACCAGACTACCGACATGTTGTCTGTCTGGATCGCAATAGTCCCCGTAGGAAGAAGGCTGTGAAGTCCTTGCAACGCTAGGAGCACCGCCCTCATCTCCAGGACATTTATATGCAACGAGGTCTCTGAGGTGTTCCACGTGCCTTGGACAATCTTGCCCGCAGAATGCCCCCCCCCACCCGAGGCGAGAAGCGTCCGT
The DNA here is from genome assembly GCF_019279795.1 of Protopterus annectens. Taxonomy (NCBI): domain Eukaryota; kingdom Metazoa; phylum Chordata; order Ceratodontiformes; family Protopteridae; genus Protopterus; species Protopterus annectens. Next base: position 721,128,498 of record NC_056751.1, on the reverse strand, counting down.
GGTCACCGTGGCTCGGGGGAATGCTGCACAAAAGGGTCTCCCTGCTAGAGGCTCCGGAGACTGGAGCCACCAGAACAGGGAGTCTTTGCATGCCTTGCTGACCACTATTGGGCTGTTGAGAGAGGAGTATAGTGGGGACCACTGGACCTGTAGGGTCCATTGAAGAACCCGCATGTGTAAGCGAGCATGAAGAAGAAGTGGAATAGCTGCTGCCATTGAACCCAGGGCCCTCAGGACCGAAGCCGCCGTTGGAAACGGTTGTAGGACTGCTGTGATATGACACTTCAGGCTGGACAGCCTGTCTGGGGTGAGGAAAGCCCACATTGATCTTGTGTCCAACCTTCCTCCTATGAAATCTATAAGTTGTGTGGGGTGCAGTAAAGATTTCTCCCAGTTTATGGTGATGCCCAGCCTTGGGGCTATAAGAAGGAAATAGTCCCTGGCTGAGCACAGTAGACGCCTTGATGATGCCGTTAGGAGCCAGTCGTCCAGGTACGGAAAGACCTGTAATCCCTGGAGTCTCAGGTGGGCCGCTACTACTGCTAGTACCTTGGTGAACACCCTGGGGGCAGAGGTGAGACCAAAGGGGAGGACCCTGAACTGGTAGTGGCTGGCTCCCAGCCGGAAGCGAAGGAACCTTCTGGACCATCTGTCCATCCAAATGTGGTAGTACGCGTCCTTGAGGTCGCTAGAGCACATCCAATTGTTCTCCCGCAAGAGGGGGAGTATAGATTGTAGGGTGACCATCCAGAACTTTTGATTGGTTACTGACAGGTTCAATAGGGAAAGGTCTAAGATCGGTCTTAAGTCCCCCGTTTTCTTTGGCACCAAGAAGAACCTGGAGTAAAACCCTGATCTGGTCTGATCTCGGGGGACACGCTGGATGGCTCTTTTTACTAGCAGCTGCTCGATTTCGACAGCTGCTGCCTCCCTTTGGTCGGGTGGTACATCGGGGAGGCTGCGGAATCTGGGGATTTTGATCAGGGGAATGTTATAACCTCTGGATATCACACGAAGCACCCAACGGTCTGATGTGATTGACTCCCAAGAAATCAGGTGCCTCAAAAAACGCCCCCCGACTGCCTCCAGAGACGGACAGCCAGGCAACCCTTCAGGGCTGTTGTGTGGGTCTGTCAGAGAAAGGTTCTCTGGACCCAAAGTTTCTAGGAGCCCCTCTGCCTCTAGGACGGCAACCTCCCTGTCCTCCTCTGCCACGGAAGGACTGGTTATCCGGAGCAGGTTGAGACTGCTGCGACTTCCAGAACCACATCTTCTTCTGTCCCTTTTGGTTCTTTGAGAAGGACCTCTGGGGAGCTGAGAAGCAGACTCCGACAGCAGACAGCGTCTTCCCATCCTTCTCGCTCTGGACTAACATTTCGCGAACAGTTTTGCCAAACAAGGCAGAACCATCAAAGGGGGCAGTCGCGAAAGTCGCCTTGAAGGGCTCTGTGAAATCACAGTGGCGGAGCCAGGCCTGACGCCTCATGACTAGGCCCGCTCCGCTAGCTCTAGCGGCTCCCTCGGTAGCGTGAGAAAGTAGCCGCATAGACGTATTGGAAACCGATCTAAGAGTGGCCATACGGGTTGAATACACTTGTTTGTCCTCACCCAATATGGACTCTGGGGGGGATGCAGCATACCCTTTAATCAGGTCCCGCTGCATCCTAATAACATGTGCCATGTAGTTCAGCGCTCTCAAAGAGAAAGTTGCTAAACTAAAAACTCGCTTCCCAATGCAATCCATCAAGCGGGACTCCTTGCCCGGAGGATGCATAGAAGGACTCTCCTGTGCCAACTCCTTCTTCGTGGCTGCAGCCATCATCATGGCATCTACTGGGGGGCCCTTACTCCAGTGAGTGCGGTCCACCGGGGGGCTCAGGATATGGTCAGGATGCTTGGGTATAGGCTCAACGGTGTCCGGATCCTTCCATGCTCTGGTGGATATAAGGTCCACCAGAGGATCGGCAGGAGGGGACACCCAAGGGTTAGATGGGCCCGCCTCGAATGCCTCCAAGAACACAGACTCGTCTGAGGAGGCCTTGGGGGCAGACCACCCCCCCGATCCTTAACATTTCCATAATATCTCCAAAGGAGATGTCGTCCGGGGGTGATCTTGGGGAGCCCTCCCCTTCATCCAAGTCTGTGTCTTCGATAATAGACTCTGGGGAGTCCATGTGCCTCCTTTTGCACTTACGCTTCCGAGGCACTTCCTCAGGGGGACTGTCCGAGGAGTCCTCTTCAGCAGCTAGATGTTCCAAGGGAACTACTTGGGACATCGAGGCGGGCTGTCCTTGGGACTGGCTGATGGGAGCTTGACCCAACTGCAAGGGTGTGCGGGGTGGAGCCGTGGCAGGGACCGAGGGTCCGGTAGTCCTCAACAGCGCACTTTCCACTACGCCAAAGGCCGAGGGGAGCCAGCTTCTCTAAGCCCGAGCCGACCCCCACTGATCCGGCGCGACGGACCAGAGTCGGAGCCGAAACCGTCGGATCCGAGAGACCAGTGTGCTCCGACTTAGACAGAGCCGAAGATACACCAGCTCCCTCGGATCCGAGGCTCGGCCCTCGGCTCCGAGAGGTCAGGTCCGAAGTACCCGAAGCACTCAAGGGATGGGTCGGATCCAAGGTGCGTCAACCTATCGGATCCGACCCACCCCCGGATCCAACTCTGCCCGGCACCGAGAGCTCCGAACCCAGGGTGTGGGTCGGAGAAGGAGCCGGGGCGAAAAAAGGGGTCGAAGCCCCTCCCAGATGGGGGGGCTAAGAGCACTCCCATTTGCATTTGGGCCTGGATGAAACGCCTCATCATCCGGTCCATATTTGCTTCGCTCATGGAAAAGGTGGATCTAGATGAGGCCACCGAAGCGGACCTAGAGAGCCGCCTTGGGGACCTCACAGAAGGGCTAGCCTCCTCCTCCTCGGGCCCAGAAGAGAACCAAGGGGAGTGGAGCCGAGGAGGAGGAGATCTAGAAGACACAGGGGAGGCCCGTTTAGACGGAGGAGCCGAACTTGACGTCTCGGCTCTCCGTTTACGGTGCCTCTCCTTGTGTCTCTCCTTTTTCTCTTTCTCCCTTGAAGTCTCCCTCTCCTCCGGCTTTTTGAGGAGGTTGAGTCCCAGCCGGGGGAGGGGAGACCACAGCACCCGCTGAAGGCTGCTGACTAGTAGGGGCAGAGGCCGGAGCCGCATCTGGAGGGAGAAATCCCGCCAGAACAAGCTTCAACCTCCGCTCCCTTAAAGCTCAGGGGTTGAACCCTGCACAAATGGTACAACCAGATGACAGGTGTTCAACCCCCAAGCATGACGAGTGTGGCCATCCGCTGGGGACAGCTTATGGCCACACTCGGTACATTTAGAGAATACTGCCTTATGGGCTTCAGACATCTTAAGCCCTAACAGGCCTAAAACACACACAAACACACAAACTACGCAAAACCCGAGAAAAATTAAAAAGATAGAGAGAGGAAAGCCTAACACATACACTTCTAACTAATGAAATTAAAAAAGTTAAAGTTTTTCAAAAATTTTCTGTCAAAATTCTTATCTGTAACCAGGAGCTCGAGGAGTCCGTTGCAACTTGAAAGCGGCAAATGAAATCTGGGGTCAGTTAGGGCTTGGCAGGGGATTATGGGTAGAGGGAGGAGCTAGGAGCTCGGAGCCTAAAGCTTTTGAAATGCCGGCTCGGATCCGAGGTCGGATCCGATACCCACAGGTTGTAGACAAATGAAGTCTGCCTACTTCAGATCTTCAGTTTTCCATTTAGAATATATTAGGTCAATTCTGAGAGTATGACTGAGAATGAATTCATAGATTCATAAATTTGTAGGGTTTGCAAGGCAGAGTCAGTCCATGGAACATCATCACCTTGTAAATACCCACCATCATAGTGCACTTGTTACCACTTGGAAGGCAAAACAAGTCAGGCCTGGGGTGAATTTATGGGCACCTATTGAATCATCATGGTCAGTCTTAAGGGAATTCAGGGTTTTCTTCTGTTTTGTATGTAATGGAAGATTACTCTAGACATGGACATGCAATGAGTAATAAATCTGTCCCTCCATCATGCCATATTTATTTCAGCTTCTTCATCTTCAGTTTTACTATAGTGTTTATTTCCTAAGCACTAAGCAGAAATCAAAGAGGAGCAAATGTAGAACAATAAATAAAACTCAAATATATTACACATTATGCAAGATAATTTGTAAATAAGAACTCTAGACCTGATTAACCATTAATAAATAAATAGCTGCAGGTGCCAAATATCCAAAAGTTTTATCCTAAACAAACACAGCAATAAAGGGTAAATGTAATGCGATGCATTATCTCCTTTTAATGACAAATAATCAAGTCCAATAAAAGCACAAACGTCTCACTTTTGAGATAGCTAAAAACTGTAATAATGTTAGAAGCACAAGTTGCAAATATGCTATAATCAAAAACCAGTGTAATACTCCGTAGATTGAAAAAAGGAGGCATCAGCAATGCCAACTGGTGTCCAGTCACTAAACCCATGGTTCATCAATCCACTGGCAAAACAGCTCCTCTAAGTTATTCAAATGTTAAAGAATTAACACACTTTAACAATCTTATAGCCACTTTTACAAGTTTTGAAATATATAAAAGTTAAAAGAGCAAATAGTGAAACAAATAACAGTCATCATCCAGTCTCCAGGTTTCAATTCCATTCATTTTTCAGCTAATCAGTTTGTCAGTTCATGACTCCTCACAAAAAGACTTATCAGCTCACCGTGTCATCAGTAAATCAGAAATGAAACAACAAATGGAATGTTCCAGTACTTCCACTCCAACACAAAAAGCATCTCTAATCACATGAAATCAGAAAGTCTCCAACATCGGCACAAGCTGTGATATATCATAGATATTAAATCCATGTCCAAAGTGCAGATTAATAAAACAAAACAAAAAAAAAACAATGCAGAAATCAAATATTCACCTAGACGAAGTCCAACTCTGTCTTTGGACAAGTGCAAAATCAGCCTCAATTCATAATCTTATTTATTTATTTTCTTATGACACAGGCGATCATACATTTATATAAATGAAAACAAACCATACTGACATATTTCAATTGCAAGCATTATACATCACATATAACTTTCTATGCAGGCATTGTCAATTGAATATTACATAACTCATTCCTGCTCGCAAATGTCATTATGTATGTATTGTTCCAACAATTCCCATTTTTTCTATGCAATTTGCTCTTAACCATTTCTAAAGATCCCACATCCAGTTCTTCTATCTCTATTACTATATTTGTAACTTCTAATATGGGTGATTTAAACTTTGATTTCCGTTTTCTGGTAATTTCTTTTTGGCAGCCACCAGAATTAAACTCAGCAAGGCCTTACTAGGTCTAGACAATTCAGATTTTACTATCACAGCTAAAAAAAAAATCCTTAGATACACTGGTTTGCTCAACCAGTATTTCTGACAGAGTAGTCTGCAGGGAAGTTTTACAGTCTGCCAACTCATTATACTCCCAAAGAATATGTTCCCAGTTACCTCTTTCTTCTCCATTTTACAT
>NC_056751.1:721101604-721122455 GCF_019279795.1 Protopterus annectens | reverse complement strand
GGAAAAAACAAAAGGTTTTCCCCTTTCCCAGAGAGATTTACCTCACAAGTGAAATAACAAGCAGGAAGAACACAACAATGGGCAAAAGCCCTCTAACTTAAAAGGGCTTTGCCGGAAGAAAAAGAAATAATAACACAGACACTCCAATAAGAAGGGCAAGGCCCTCTAACTAGCGGGCCTTGCCGACCAGCGATGTAAGTATCAGCAATAACAGTCAATCACTCACACAACAAAACACAAAATAGCCGTTAAAACAGCTGTTGTGTTAAATAGTGAAGAAACCCCAAGGTCAAAGACCAGAAAAAGGTAATGAAAAAACACTTAGCTCCAGCCAAGTCGAGACCACGTCCAGCTAGTAAAGCGGCAAACGAGATCTGAGGAAGCAGGTGTGGTGCATCCTGGGATGAGAGGTAGCCCAGCCAATAAGAGACTTCGTTCTAGTGTACTAGTTGGCGAGTCGAACCCGATGGAACCATCAGTTATGAATATGCAAGATAGGATCCCATTACATCTCAAGGTTATGCTGCTTAATGCTAGGTGTCTAAATTGAAAACTGCACTTACTGGAAGCACTCCTTACCTTGGTAGATGCCAATGTCTGTGCAGTCGCAGAGACATGGTTCAAGGCCGCAGACAGCACCCCAGCCATGCAAAGCTACAATGCCTACCACATGTTCAGCCCTCAAAATGAGCATGAAAAAAACAAAGGCAGAGGTGTATCCATCTTCATTAAGGACAAATACACCTCATGAATTGTCAAACAGTACAACTCCCTACAGCTACTCCAAATCCAACTAACTGTAGGTAAAACATTTTATGTATCATTGTTAGCTGTAGATCCCCACCCTGAATCAGAAAAAACATTACCTGGACCTACTTGAGTCACTCACTGTACAGCCAAATACCTTGGTCATGTGTGATTTCAACTGTTCTTCTATCGACTGGGAGTCATGTATGAACACAAACATGCTCGCCTGATTCCTGGAATTTATTAATACAAATACTCTGGAACAGATAGCCTGTACCCCCATAAGGGGCTCGAATGTGCTAGACTTAGTACTCACCAACACAGGAGGTCTCTGCACTACCCCCTGTATGTTGCCCTCTCTGGTAAGGTCTGATCATAACTCCGTGTAGTTCGAAGTAATGATCATACCAGCGCCCCCCCCCACCCCAGCAGCAAAAAGGATGACAATTTTCTCAAAAACAAGCTATAGTCTCCTAAGCGATGGCATAAATAGATTCAAACCCCTTGCTACCACTGTCAACAATGACTCCTATACAGAAGTGTGCACAAATGCCCTGTACAAACACCTATACAAATGTATAGACTCTGTTGTGTCCAAACAGATCAAAATGAGGTCCTCACAAAAAAAAAAAAAAAAAAGACAAGCCACCCTCCTGGTGCACATCAAGCATAAATAGGTTATACAACAAGAGGAAGAAACTAATGTCTAAGAATAAGAGGGAATTGACTCAGCAGAGGAAGGACACACTCCACAGCTTGAACAAGTAAATTAGATATCTTGTAAAGTCCTCTACAGCCAATTACAAAGCTACACTAGCATCCCCAGCTAAGGATAATCACAAGGCATTCTTTAGCTATGTCAGAAATCTATACTGAAGGCCCATCTTTGTGCGGAACTAGTAATGGACGGTACCAATCATTATGACCCTGAGAACATCGCCAAACTGCTAGCAGACAGAGTTGGTGCAAACGTCACCCCCCTGTCCCCAACACACATACTCCAAAGCACGCCTGTCACCAGTCCTCTACCTAGCATCTCCAAAGAGCAGGTCATAACCACTCTCTCTATGGCCAAAAACACAGCCTCTGTGGGACCACATAATATCCCAGGCTGCCTAATAAATGGTCTGAAGCAGGACCTGGCACTCTCTTCAACCACAATCTAAGTACTGGTTTTGTCCCAGCAGAGTGGAAACAGCAACAGTAATTCCCTTGCACAAAGGGGGTCCATCAACCAACCCTTGCAACTATAAACCCATATTCCTAACCAGCCTTATCCGCAAGGCCATGGAGTGAATCATCATGGACCTTATCAACAAAGACATAGGTGACCTTCAAACTTTTGCATATGTGTGCATCTCTCTCTCTCTAAATATATAAAGCAAAATGCTAGTATCAAAACCAACATGACATATATCATAAAATCTTACTTTAATAAACATAGAATTAAAGATAAGCGCTTTCGGGTATTTGAAGCAGATTAAAGGAATTCATCACGTATTAAAAAACATTTTAGCTTCTATGTGTTTGTCCATTTACGAACCAATACGATTTTTTCATTCTTACTTCTTTCACCAATTAAAACAACTATTCAGCCCATTCCCACTAAGAGATCATAGAGCATAGGCCAAGCTCAGTTCTATAAGATTGGAAGTTGGCAATAGTGCACAAGTCTTAATCATCCATACGTAAATCACCAAACCAGTACAGTTTTCCTCTTATGTCGTTGTGCCAATCAAACACAGCTATTCAACTGCATCACACTAAGGAGGTGAAAACATCCAAGCACTGGAAACTAAAACATTACAGCTTACATATTCAATTTGCACTGATAAACACCAATCATAGACATAGTTCGATCTCAATTCTACAAGGTTAAAACTACAGGCAACTTTGCGGATATCAATTCATAGATCTCTGAAGTATGAATATTTCATTCTAAATCAAACAGATTTTATTCAGCATCCCACCAAGCAAGCAGATGTAGCTATTCATAAAGTATCTAGAAATACAACCCCACATTCACAGTTCATACCAAGCAAAATAAAACTCATCTAAAGCAATCAAGTTGAAAAGTTTTGTCATGTACATAAAGAACTACTTTTAGCATGAATGCATATGTCCGTCCGTAAATCACAAACGAGTAGGGTTTGCCTCCTTACTTAAGTCAATCAAAATGGCAATTCAGCCATGTCCCACTAAGGAAGTATAAACATCCATTCAGAAGGCACTAAGCCATCACTGCTTTGCATATTCAATTCCCATTTACAAGCACCAATCATTATACATAATTCGGTCTCGGCTCTGAGTGACTGGAAAAAATGTTAGGAACAATACGTGTTATCCTGTGATAAATCTTTGTCATTCATGAACTAACAAACCAATACGGTTTTACTCTTTTCTCATTACACCAATCTGTAACAACTACATCATACTAAGAAAGTGGGAACATGCAGACACTGAATACTGGGCCGTTAAGGCTGCATATTCAGTTCCCATTGTTGGACACCTATCATAAAACATAGATATGTTTCATTCCAAGTCAAATTAATTTAGCGACTTGGTTTACCATCCCATCAAATAAACAGATGCATCAATTCATAAAAACAATCAACAATACAAATCTACATTCACAATTCTCACTAATCAAATAAAATGATGAAGCACAATTTGTGAACTAGAACTCGAGCCAGGATGATGCATCATATCTACTCATTTTTGAGATCTAGTTGGATATAATAAATAAAGCCACGTCATATATGTATATATATATATATATATATATATGTATATATATATATATATATATATATATGTATATATATATATATATATATATATATATATATATATATATATATATATATATATATATATAGAGTGTGTGTGTGTGTGTGGGGGTGCGCGCGTGTATGGGTTCACTGTTCTTCTTTCGGCTTTTCCCGGTTAGGGGTCGCCACAGCTAATCACCTATCTACTCATGATTGGCAGTGGAGTTTTTACACTGTCGAGTTGCCAGCCCAGCACCCAACCTTCCACAGAAGGCACACACACACACACACACCTAGGGCCAATTTAGAGTGTCCAATCCACCTGCAGCATGTCTTTGGGATGTGGAAGGAAACCCATGCGACCACAGGGAGGACACGCAGACTCCACAGAGAAGGCACCCCAGCCAAGGATCGAACCGGAGAACCTCTTGCTGTGAGGCGACAATGCTAATCACTACACCACCGTGGCCGCCCACAAGAATCCCAAAATACTGAAATCCCGAATTTCATTATTTTGAAATTCTATAGCCGAAAGCTTTAAATCCCGAAACCCCATAAACACAAAATTTAACTTGGGATTTTGAATTTCATGCTTCTGGTGTTTCAGGATTTCAATTCTTCAGTGTTATAATTTCGAAATACTGAAATTCGGAATTTCAATATTTCGAAATTATGAAGGGAACCTGTGTGTGTGTGTGTGTGTGTGTGTGTGTGTGTGTGTGTGTGTGTGTGTGTGTGTGTGTGTGTGTGTGTGTGTGTGTGTATGTATATATATCTATATATCTATATCTATATCTATATCTATATATATATATATATATATATATATATATATATATCTATATCTATATATATCTACGGATTCACTTTGAATCATCGAATGTTCAGAACATCGACGTTCTGATCATCGAGACCAGAACATCAATGTACAGAACATCGAAAATTCAAAATGAACCGTAAAAAAACCCCAAAAAAAACACAAACACTATGTTATGCAGGGGTCCCCTACTTTAATATTCCAACTCCGAGATCGCACTACAGTGGGGTAAGGGAAATCTCCCGTTTACCGCTATATATATTATATATTATATATATATATATATATATAATGCCAACACTCAGATGGCACACACACAACATGCAGGACACCTTGCTGCCCTGCATACACACCCAGCATTCCACAATCTCACTTACCTGGCACTTCCACTTTTAACCTTCGATGTTCTGAACATAGATGTTCTGCTCTCGATGATCAGAACTTCGATGTTCTGAACATTCGATGATTTAAAGGGAACCCATATACATACACATACATATATATGTATATATACGTGTGTATCTATATATATATATATATATATATATATATATATATATATATATATATAAAATGTGTGTGTGTGTGCGTGCATACACACACACACACAAACACACACACATGTATATGCAAAAAGAATGCAAGGCATAACAAACCTTCCTTATGTAGAGTGTCTTAACACTCTTACCCACTATTCATTCTCCTACAGATTGCTGAGGGGTGATCTATGCCTGGCTTACAAGGCATCAACAAACCCCACACCTATGAATGTCCTTCATATTTGCAAGTCAAACAGTACCAGAAATACAACGTATAGGGACCTGAATTTTGTCTGTGACTTAAAACAGAACATGCTGGAGAGACAGGTGTGTGCCCAGAGACTGCCTCTCCTATGGAAGAGACTTCCCATCCATGTGAAGCTGAGTTCATCTATTTCCCAATTTAAGTACAACTTAGACCAGTAGAAGGAAACTTACACCAAGCCTGGCACCATGTCCCTTATGGACAGAGGCAGCTTATAAATCACTGGCCCTCAATGTCCTATTTGAATAGAGGGCATCATTATTCTTTCAGTAAAACTTGGCTAGGCTTACAAAGGCCCCCAGGGTCATTAGCCTAATAAACGCTGAATCTATGAATTCATGAATATATCTACATCTATCAATATATCGGCATCTGTGTATCTCTACTAGATAAAGCAGGACAACATGAACTGGTGTTGATAAGGGGTGACATGAATGCACATATCGGGATAGACAGAACAGGATACAAGGATGCCTGGGTCCACGTGGGTGGGGCAACAGGAATAAAGGACGACAGGCCATTCTAGACTTCTGCCTAGCATATGGCTTGACAGAAGCCAAATCATGGTTCAGAAAGCATGACAGTCACAATATCACATACAAGAGTGGCCAACATGTATCTCGGGTAGACTTCCTCCTAGTAAGGAAAAGGCACTGGAGAAGAATCAATGATTGCAAAATCATCCCCAGTGAAACAGTCGGCCCACAACATAAACCACTGTTTGCCGTAATCAGCTGCAAGCAGTGGTCAGACAAGGCTTTAAGGTCAACAGAGACCAGACTAAAGACCTGGAAGTTGACCAGAGAGAATACAACAGTTCAAGGAATTACTCAGGGCTCTAGCACCCCAAGAAGAGGAGGAAATAGGTGGAGTTGAAGAAAAACAGCATGTGTGAGGGCTACAGAACAGATACACGGCTGAGTCAGGTATGGAAATAAGGTGCATAAGGAAAGCTGGTGGTGGAATGCAGAAGTCCAGGAAGTCATCAAAAGAAAGGAGGAGTGCAGATAAAAGTGGGAGATGAAAAAGCCTGACCAAGCTAGGAAGGAATACTGGTTGACTAACAAAGAAGCTAAGAAGGTAGTTGCAATAGCAAAGAATATGGCATCAGAGGCACTCTACCAACTTCTGGAAAGTGACTCATTAGGTGGCACAAAGAAACTATATCAGGTTGCAAGGCAAAGACAGAAAGATAAAGAAGATAGTCAAACACCCTTAATAAGGAATGCCAGCAACAACCTGCTCACCAGTTCACAGGACATCAAAGGCAGATGGAAGGAGTACTTCCAGCAGCTTCTGAAGGAAGAAAACCCCACAGAAGCTGCACTGTCCCAGAAACAGCCTATAAAGAGAGAAGAGGAGGAGCCTACCCTAAAAGAAGTAAGAACAGCACTAAGGAAAATGAAGTCAAGGAAAGCAGCAAGCTCAGATGAGGTCACAGCAGATATGATAAAGATGCTGGGTGAGAAAGGAGAGAAATGGTTCGTGAGGGTACACACAGCAGTGTGTTGAGTGAGGCTTATCCAAGATTAGTGGAGAATAAGCATACTCATGCCAGTGTACAAGAACAAAGGGGACAGCCACAACTGTGGGAAGTAAAGAGGAATCAAACTCCTATCACATTGCATGAAAGTTCTGGACAGGGTGATTGATAAACAGATACACAGAGTAGTAGAACGTAACATGGGAGACGAGCAATTTGGATTCAGATCAGGATGCAGCACAACTGACCCAATGTTTGCAGTGAAACAGATAGTTGGGAAGAAGCTACAGATGAAGAAAGAGTCTAACCGAGCATTCCTAAACCTGGAGAAAGCATATGACAAAGTCCCAAGAAAGCTGATCTGGGCATTACTGTGGTGGCCTGTAGTCCCAGAAATAGTGGTAGAATTAGTGCAGGCTATGTACAAGGACCCAATGACTCAAGTACCAACAGTGTTTGACCTCACAGGGGGGTTCCCAGTGGGAGTGAGTGTACACCAGGGTTCAGATCTGAGCCCACCACTGTTTATGCTGGTGATGGACTACATTAGCAAACAGGGAGGAGAGAGCAGATCAACAAACTTGCTGTATGCAGATGATGTGGCATTACAGGCAGACTCTGAGCAAGAACTCCAACAAAGTATAGAGCAATGGAATACAAAACGGAAGGCACATGGGATGAGACTAAGCACAGATAAAACAGTGGTAATGGCTGCAAACTAGGGAACTCATTAGAACCTGAGACTGGAGATAGAAGGGAAGATAGTGGAACAGGTAAACAACTTCAAGTATCTGGAAGAGGTGGTTGAGGAGAAGGGAAGTCTGAATGAAGAGGTCAAAGCTAGAATCAGAGGGGCTGCAGCTAACTGGCACAGAGTGTCAGGTGTAGTCTGTAAAAGAAGAACGCCAAAGAAGCTGAAAAGTAAGGTGTACTAGACAGTGGTGAGACCAGTACTACTGTATGGTACTGAAACCTAAGCAGTAAAGGCAGAGCAGATGAAGCTAGAGGTGATGGAAATGAAGTGCCTGAGAAGGGCAGTAGGATGCACTCTGTGGGACAGAAAAAGAAGTGAGGACATAACAGCAGAAGCAAAAGTAGCTCCAGTTGCAGAAAAAAATCAAAGAGAACAGATGACAGTAGTCTGGACATGTGCAGAAAAGCAGAAAACTATCTGGTGAAGAAGATTTGGGACAGACAGGAAGAAGGTAAGAGAAAATGAGGACGTCTAGCAAAGAGGTGGATGGATTGTGTGAAAGAAGATCTGCGACATTCAGGCATGAGTGTCAAAGAAGGTGCGTTATTGAATCGAGAGAGATTCCCTGACCCCATCTAGAAAATAGGAAAAAGGGAGACTGATGAGATATATATATATATATACATACACACACACATATATATATATATATATATATATATATATATATATGTATATGTATATAAAAGGTATTTAGCTCCTCTCAATAGTCATAGCCTTCAGTCCCTCCTCCTCAATACTTGTTCTTTACTAAACACCAAAAAGAGGTGCAAAGTTTCCAGCTGCTTTTATCTTTAGCTACATTGTGTGCAGCAAACAATGAGCAAAGGGGAATACAAATATAAAAGAGAATAAAAGCTGCCATTGCAGACTAGTAAGCAGCATACAAATTCCACCTGTGGTGTACTCAGTTTTTCTTGAGAGAAACCTTCCAGTCCTTGAACAAGGGTGCCTGTATGCTTACCTTATTTCCTTGGCTGTCCTTTGATAATTAGCTAGGTTTGCGGAGTGCCTTGGATTTTCTCCTGCTACTTTAAATTCCATTAGATGGTTTCCCTCCCTTCCCCCGCCCCCAAGTGATTGCTCAGGTACAACACACCAAAAGTTTTAAAAATCCTGGATGCCATATTTGCTCTAATTGCAGCTGAAAGCCCTCCAGGAGTAGCATCTCTAGTAAGTGTCCCTGGATTAGCTGATAGCTAAGATCTATCTGGACGGTGTAACACCTCTCCGTTCACTCTGCTCACTTTGCTCCCCACCCAGTCCCCATATCATTACCTTTATACCTATCCATAAAACCACACCCCTTCACTTCCTCCCAAATCCCCCACCCCTCTACTTCTTGTTCTCATACTACCTCCCTTCTTTGCTCCTCCCCACACCTACCTACTATTCCACTATCAGAGACTACTATACCTTACCCCCACCCCTTCCTCTCATCCTCTGTTCTACATCCCATAAAGTAACATGCCTCTTACAACTCAAATTATACTCTTACCATCTCTACTCCTTATACTCCACCACCTCACCTCCTATCACTCACAATTACCTACTCCCTATTTCCATCCCTCAAACACCACTCAACTCAAATACTACAATACAACCCTATCTACTAATTTGTCTCTCCATCCTTCCCCCCACTACTCCCATTCCTAAAATAAAAATCCCCCCCCCCCTTTAAAACATAAAAACAAAGTCTACTTACTCAAATTTAAACCCCATTACAAACCGCTACTTCTATCTGGTGACACTCATCCTAACCCAGACCCTACAGACACTACCCTGAAAAATAATCCCCCTGTATCTAAACCTGCCACCCCCTCCAACCCACAAAAACAAGTACAATTCTGCTCTATCAATGTCAGGAGTGTTGTAAATAAAGTTCACGAACTCCATGCTTGGATAACTAACTATACTCCTGACAAAGTTACCCTAACTGAAACATGGTTAAAACCACACCATCTGGACAGTGAAGTCATCCCTCCTGGCTATAATATCCTTAGATTAGATCAACCTAAAAGAAAAGGAGGAGGAGGAGTCTCCATACTCTACTCCAATTGTCTCTCCCAAATCAGTCCCACACTAGACTTACCTTCTTCTCACCAGCTGAACTTCAAACTTAACAGTTTCAACACCATAACTGTCGCAGTAATCTATATTCCCCCTGGATATAATATTAACATACTTGAGAACATCCTATCTCACCTCTCACATACCATCCACAATTAAATAATTATACTGGGAGATGTAAATATTGATTGGCTTATAATGCAAGCTGCCAACACTACTTCCTGTATAAACCTACATGGGTTTGAGCAGCTAATCACAACCCCAACCTACATTAAGAAATCTCACCTACCTAGCTCTCTTCTAGACTGGATATTGGTTCTCCCACCCTCAAAACTATCATAACTCCCAAACCCTTCCAAATGACCTCAGCGACCACTGCCCTATAACAGTTACCAGACATACTCCCCACCTTACCAAACCTAACAAATGTATTACCATCCGCTCACTTTCTCATTTCTGTCCTAACTCCTTTATTCACCAACTCTCCAAAATTAACTGGTCTTACCTCACCACTCTTCCTTTAGATGAAGCTGTCCACTCCAACACTACATTCCTAAACATTCTTAACTCCCTTGCTCCTCTTCGCAGGATTAGAATCAAATCCAATACTGCTCCCTGGCTCACTAAATCTACAAAACCCTCATGCAAGACTGGGATAAGATTTGGAAAATGTGGACTAAAACTAGGACCCCTTCTCTTCTTCAGAAATATAAAGAACTCAGAAATAAAATTTAAAAAATCATCCATTATGACAAAATAAACTTCTATGCCAATCCTCCCTCTACTCTTAAATCAGACCCAAAGAAATTCTGGAGCTCTATTAAACAGACTCTTCATCCAGGTAACCCTTCCACTCCTAACCCATGTCCCAATGCAACACCTGAGGACATAGCCAACAAATTTAACAATCATTTTATAAACTCAATAACCTCCATAATAAACTCCCCCCCCCCAGAAACAACACTAGCACCCCCACAAACTCTATCTCTTCCAAACCCTCCTAACTCCTTCTCTCTAAAAGCAGCATCAACTAACTATGTAAAGTCATTACTCTCTAAACTTAAACCTTGCTTCCCATCTGTTGACAAGCTACCCTCTTACTTCCTGCAGATTGCCTCTGAACCTCTTGCCTATCCTGTATCCATCTTAATCAACCAATCCATTTTTGAATCCTAAGTCCCCACTGTATGGAAGAATGTCTTTACTCTACCCATTCACAAAGGGGGCAACTCCTCAGACATATCCACCTTCAGACCGATTGCCATACACTCTCCACTCTCAAACCTCCAAGAGAAATGCATTCACAAGCAGGTAATGCATTATCTTCACCAGGAAAACCTTCTCACACCCACACAGCATGGTTTCCGTCCCAAGCATAGTACAACTACTGCACTCATGTCATTCATCAACATAGTCTCCCTAACTTGTCTCATGCCTATTCCTTGACCTTTCTAAAGCCTTTGATACTGTCTCTCACTCACTCCTTCTAGATAAACTCACTAACTTACATGTTTCTCCCCCTACTATCTCCTGGTTCTCCAGCTATCTCTCTAACCACCAGCAATCAGTTAAATGGCTCTCTGCACTATCCTCCCCTCTCACTGTACAAATGGGAGTCCCCCAAGGGTCCATACTTGGACCACTACTCTAATATTTTCACCAACTTGCTCTACTCCTGTTGTCCCCAGTCATCTCTTGTGCAACATGCCGATGACTCAACTGTTATAACCATTGCTGACAACCCAACTGACCTCCACTCAACTACCCAGGCATCCTTCCACAACATTGAGACTTGGCTTAGTGATAAACTAATACTTAATCCAAAAAAACTAAGCTCCTACTCTTCCTCCCTAAAAACATCACCACACTCAAAAGTACATTTACCATCTTATCCTGCAACAACACTATCATCTCGGCTGACTCTAGTACTAAATTGCTAGGTGTTACAATAGATGATCAGCTTGAGTTTGATCTCCATATTACTAACTCAGTCAAAAGAACTCATCAGAAACTTGGACACCTTTTCCGTAGTAAGAAATACTTAACTAACACTGCCCTAATAACTCTCTCCCAAGCTTTATTATTCCAAACACTCCTGCACAGCTGCCACATATTCACAAACCTAAATTCTACACTTATTTCCAAGCTTGAAACTACCTATAATAAGATTGCCAGATTTGCAGCTAACCAAACCTACAAGTCACACCACTGCTTAGCACTACAGCAACTAGACTGGCTAGAATTCCCTCAGCTGCTCCAACTATACCAACTACAAATCATCCACTCTATCCTCTATCTACCCTACTTCTGCCCCAGCCTCTCCACTATCATATCCAAATATTCCCCTGCTAGGATGCTACGCAGCTCAAATCAGGAATTATTAGACATCTATAAACCCAAAACAGACTGCCTTCTCTATAACTATAACCCAGCTACATCCTGGAACCAACTCCCCTTGGAAATAAAATCCCTCCAGCATAGCAAAAGTTTCAAATTAGCCACAAGGAAATACCTAAAAACAAAGTGGTCTTGCCACTGTAGCCAACCACCCTGAAACCACCATCCTTTCACCTATTTCACCATCTCACTCATTGTATCTCTAACACTATTCCCCTGCCTCTTCTACCTCTTCCCTTCCTCTATCTCCAACCATTCTTAATTCTTACAGTCTCAAAACAGCCTACCTGTCTAGTCTGTCTCCTATACTCTACCTCCCCTTCATCTCCTACTAGCCATTCTTACTTTCCTTTCTTGTTTCCAAACTCCTATGCAACTAGATCCTGCCCACTTTTAATAAGCATATGCCTAAACTATTAACTCATTTTGCTCTAAGCAGCTTAAATAATATTGTAACTAGTCACATTTTTCTTCTGCTAATTGTTTAAAACCTGGTTTGTAACAACTCACATACTTGTCTGCCAATTGTTAGTACTCTGTATAATTGAATTGCCTGAGGAGCTTTTTTTCTCTCCAGGTCTCTGCTTGGAAAATCCTATAGCTGATTGTTACTACTATGTTACTAAAATTTAATAAATTGTTTTCTAGTCCTGAGGAGCTTTTCTCCCCAGATCTCTGCTAAAAATGAGCGAAAGCTCAGCCACACTAACCCAGTTAACAAATGTAAAATAAAATAAATAAAATAAAATATAGATATATATATATATATAGATATATATAGATATATATGTGTGTGTGTCTGTGTGTGTACATGTGTGTGATGAGTGTCTCAACTTTCTTCTGTAGCGGCATCTTATGGGAACAGTTTTTTTTTTTTTTTAATTTAAGATGCAGGTTACAGTTAGCAGGGTTATCACATATTAAGTGTAGCATGGAGGCTTTAATGGCTTCAATGGATCCATTAGTCCATAAACTCTTATACATCCAGAAATCAAACAATCCATCTAACACTACGGCCATAGTTCTAAATTCACTCCAACAAAAAATAAAACATGGTGGAAGAATAGACTTAAACACACCGGTTACCCACTTCTCTGGAACAAACCAACTCTCCAAGTTAAACAGTGTAACACACTGTCTGCCTTTAAAAAGGATAACTGGTTGGGTATTCATAAATTCACCATCTGGTACGAGTGGCCGGACGCTCCTTGAAAAGGGAGGAAAGGCTTAATGGTGGGTACTGTGGGTACTAGCAAAGGGGAACGGTTCTTGCAGCTCAGTTGACTTTCAACTCCGATTAACCTATGATATGACTATGTCACATCCCTGTATGGAAGCAGAGTTAGAGGCCTGCTTTCCTGGGACCTCTTGGGTGACCTGCATGGACTTGCAGTATGTGGGAGTGGAAGGAAGAGGAGTACATGTTGTCTTGTCTGCGCAAAAGGCTGAGATCTTCTAGTGTGTGTGTAGAAGACTTTGTCAAAAGGTGTATGCATGGTGAGTGCATTGCAAGACCATAACATTTTTACATGGCCACTAGAAAGCTATCAACTATGTCAGTCAAAAGACTTTAATGCATTTTGTTTTTTGTGTTTCAGACCATCTTGAGATGCCAGTTTCTATAAGGTTAACCCAACTCGTACATTTAGATTTTTTTTTTTTCCAGAGCAACTGCATCATTAAAATGAATGCGTTTCCTCTCATGCTAACCTTTGTTTCTAAAACTCTCCTATTAGACAGCTATTTGTGGTTCCCCAGATTTTCACTGAAATTATTTTTTCATAGCTGATCCAAGTTTGTTACAGGCCCATAAATAGGTCACTTAAAACAGTATATATAGCTTTATTATCATTCTCTGCAAATAATCTCCATTAAAAATCCATAGTTTCTTAAAGATTGTTACAGTAACAAAGTTTGACTAAATATATAAAAAATAGTTACATAATCCTCAGTTTTATGATAAATGAAGCCTGAGTCAATTGGTTTGTATGTTAAATCTTCTAAAGACTGCTGCAGTTATCCTTGTCTGTGTGGTAAGTGTTTTTCATATTGGACATACTGGATTAAACAATGGGTGCCATCAGAGGTGAAAATGGTCCTATTCAACTTGAAGTACTAACTAAATTGGTTTCTGGCTTAACAGTGATTTTCATTTCATTGAATGAGAAAGTTAAATGCTGAGCTCTGTAAGATGTCATTCATTTCATTGTATGCAACCATGTGTCAACCAGTGTAATCTATTCATGCATTCATCACAAAGCAATAAATTCAGGCATTGCCAAGGTGCATCTTGTGGAGCAACAAGGCTTAGCTTAAATGTTTGGAGGTATGCATGCGGTTTTAAGAAATGGTATGTGCCACTTTCTACAGAATTCAACTCAGTTTGGAACGTACATTCATGATGGAAGGTTAGACAAGAAGTGACTGCAACTTTTTTTTTTTTAATAATTGCTACCTGGTCAAGAATTTTACTTTTTGTGGCTGGTGGAAGCAGGATTATAGATGACAGTCATGATCTGCTTTAGGTGACTAATTTTCCAGTAAGTTTTACAGATAATGGCTATATTATGTTGTTTAAACTGTGTGTAGATTTTGTGCAAGTCACAAGGAGAAGCAGTTAGCTTTTTAGGAGATGGCTCCTAGAAGAATTAATGGGGCTTGTTTAGACTACACACTTGGACATTACAGGTAAGAGAACATTTCTGTATATGGGAAATTCTTATTTAAACTTTGAATTATTGATGGCATATCTCATGTCTGGTGTAATTACTGGATAATTTTAAGTAGATGTATGGTGTATATAGTGTAATGTTTTGTATTACATGTTTAATTTTTTAGAGGTTGCTAGTTTCAATGCACTCTGTATGTGCAGTTATTTGTGTATGTGTGTGTTTGTGGGGGGGGGGGGGGGAGTATTTACTGTGGTAACTGGCTATTTTTTTCCATCACTGGTTGGGAGTCTGGTTTTGCAGAAGGCATGCCATGTCCTTTTGCTTTGTTCTACAGTACTTTAGCTCAGCTGAGAGCATGCGGTCATTGTTGACACTTTTTGTGTCCTACTAGTTAGGTTTTTTTTCCACTATTTATTGTGTTTTCCTTTTGTGGATAGTGACAAAAAGTTTAAAACTAGTTTTCCTGACAGGTTGTGAAACCTGAGTTCTGATTTCAACTCCCGGTATTGTATGTGACAGTAATTATTGCTAAGAGACTAGGCAGGTTTTCCTGCTGGCTCAGTTGACACAGCGGTCTGCTTCGCACAAAAACATGGCTCCAGTAAGACATTCTGATATATGTTTACAAGCCTACTGAAGGATGCTACAGGTTAGTGTACATTTTTATGTTTTGAAAGATTATTTAAATTCTCTTTAGTTATGTGTCAACTCTTGAACTTGGAGTATATGTTGTACAAAGAAATAAGTATAAATTATTTATTTAGTGTATTTTTATGCCAAGTTTTGTGCACAAGTAATAGGTTCATAGGTTTATACTACACTAATGGCCACCAGGGTCTTTATAAGCCTAGCCATGGAACCCATTCCAGTTTGATCCTTTAGTGTCTTGGCTGCATATATGATGGAGTACATTAGTAAAGACATAGTTAAGGGATGTATGTGTGTGTGTGTGTGTGTGTGGGGGGGTACATTAGTTTGGGATTAATTTACTTACTGTAGACCTCAGTCCATCAGAGACATGGGGGCCAGACTGGGGGGGTGCATTTGTGGTGTCCCATCCAATGATCACAGTTTCTTTTGAATAGGGTCAAGGGATGAACTCTGCTTCACAGAAATGGGGAGTTTATTCTGTAGCAAGGATATCCTGTTGAGATACATAGCAGTCTCTCCAGCATGCTCTATTTATGTCACAGGCAAAGTTCAGGTCTTTTGGTCTACTGTTTCTGGTGCTGTTTGTTTTGCAAATGTGCAAGAGATCCCTCACAGCTGGATATGAGGCTGCCTTATATGCAAGGCATAGATCATCTCTCAGTAACTTGTGGGAGACTGACAGGTATAGGCCTTAAGGTGATTTGTGTAGGACATGGTATTTGGGTATTTGTACCTTGGATTCTCCTAGCAAGGAACCTTTGAAGTCATTCCAACTGCTGCAAGTCCCTGGTTAGTTACATGCCAAAGGGGGTACTGTAGTCAATAATGGGTATGATAAGGACCAAGTATAAGTGGTATTGTAACTTCCCTGGACTTGCATTCCATACCTTTGCTTATGAGTTGGGTGACAGAATGATTTTCTTGCTTTCTTAATGCGTCGATGTGTGGGACAAGGCCAGATTACTGTCTATAAATATATATATATATATATATATATATATATATATATATATATATTTATATTACCACATCCTTAACTACTGAGTCAACACTTAATGATGTTTTATGTATGGTTCATAGATGTTTACTAGGCTAACAACCACAAGGGCCTTTTTAATGCTAGCTATGCATCTCAAATCTCTGACAAGTTCTGATGTCCGATAAGTGTAAGCAGGGGCTTGGGAGATTAACTATTTACAGGTTGCCTGTGTCCATTACAGATATAAGTGCCAAACCAGGGATGTATTTCCTGTTCCCTATCCAATTGTCCATCTTACACTTGAAATGAGTTATGGAGGAACTATGCTTCACATGGATGGAGAGCCTGTTCCAGAGACAGGGTAGTCTCCAGGGATACACACCTGCATCTCCAGCAGGTCCTATTTATATCACAAGCAAGGTTTAAAGTCTTTAGAATGGGTAATTCTGGTGCTGTTTGTTAAATTGCTGATATCCAGGAGGTCCATCAGAGTGGAGTCTGACAATGCACTGTATGACGGGCATTGATAGGAAACATTAATACAGGGATAGGGCCTTGAGGTGGTCTACATAGGTCATTTTACTTGCACACTGTATTCTTTATTGAAGAAATTATGTTGCTGTTCTCCATTCATGAGGCATGAAGCCTGTTTGGAGGCTACACTTAAATGGCAATTCCAGAGGTCCTGATGGGTCATGTTTCAAGCTATTTAGAAGGCACCCTGGGATATTGTTTGGGCCCATTTATGCAGTGTTCTTGGCCTTAGAGAGAGCAGTAAGGACCTATTCTCTAGTGATAGCAGGGGTTATATTTGATGGTATTTCCTGAGGGAAGATTGAGGGAGAGGGGGTAAAGTTAAAGCTGAATTTATTGGGCCAGTACGTTCGCTATATCTTCTGGCTTAGTATAGATGGCTCCATTTACAATGAGCTCTGCACACAACTTTATATTGTCTTTGAAGTTGCGGACATGGCAAAAGAATGCCTTGTGGTTACCCTTGATCTGGAAGGCCACATTTACCTCAAATTTGGTTTCAGTAGACTTAATTTGTCCTCTTAGTTGTGTGTTTAGTTTCATGAGGATGCTTTTGGCTCCATCGCTAATTTTGCCATGATTTTTTTCTTTCGGGTTATACGGCTTATTGATTTTGTAATTCCACCAGGGTGGTTTGTTGTTTGAGTTAGTTTTGTACTTCTTCCTGGTAGGTACACACCTGCCGCTATGCAGCTATTAACATGCTTGTATAGGTTTTCTGTGAACAGTTCTGTATAGGCAGCTGTGTTCTCAGGGTTTATGGTGGCTTCAAAATATGCCAGAGTATCACTTAATAGCAGGAAATTAGCCTTAGAGTCATTCCTGAATAGTCCAGGGTTAGCTGTGGGTCCAGGTTTTAGTTTTACTTCAAAGGAGACCATTTGTGGTCTGACCTTAACAGAGAATACTTTACACGGGGGGGGGGGGTGCAGCATTCTCCCATATTAGTGAGAACTAGATCCAGTATGGTTGCACCCATGATTGATGTATTGAGAATTTGATCCATAGATTGTGTTTACAAAATCTAGGAATCTCTGTGCCTGTACATTTGGTATCATATAGGATTCCCAGTTAATAGTGGGGTAAAGTCACCCATGAATATGGTATTGGTTTGGATGGCAAGTGTTTCCAATAAGTTTAAATATACTGTATGGTTTTCTGGGGCCATAGAAGGAGACTTATAGCTTGCAGGGAAGTGGTATTGGATTTTCCTTATGGTAATTTGAAATAGGAAGTTGCTCAAGTGCATGTCCTGTTTGACCAGCTTTGAGGTATATTTATTTTTGATGTAAATTGAGACACCATCTTTAGTCCCTGCCTGTGAAGTAAATGGTCTAAATGTGTGGAAGGCATTATAACTTTGCACTGTTGTTGTGCTCTCTGCAGTTTTAAACCATGTCTCATTGACCACACAGACGTCCGCATTCTCTAGTGTAAGGAGATCTTCTAGGGAGTGTAGTTTTTTGTTTATACTCTAGCATGGAGCAATACCTTTAGATTTTCTTGTTTCGATTTGCTATATACCAGAAGTACTTTCAGTTAGACATTGCCCAAAAAGGCACTATATATTGGAATAATAAGTTATGTACCTACCATAACTTTCCATGTTAGTTGTCTTCTTCTACGCCTTCTTTCTTGCTGGATGGGTTGGAGCAGATCCTGCGGCTCCGACTTCATCGACAATCTACTAAAGCTTCGAGAGCTGTTACTGCAGCTCGAGGCCCTCCCTAAATCCCACAATGCTATGTGTCAGATCCCCAGATCTCATTTGGCAGAGCTAACACCAAAGGAAATATTCAAGGACACCTGTCAACCACAAGGAAAAACTATGAGTACAAAGACAGAGGAGGACCCCATGTACATCAGAGTTGTCCAGAGGAAGAAGGCCCCAAAAGGGGACTCTTCTCGGTCTATCCAGCTAAGGGGGATGGAGGGGTGGGGCTGTGCCAAGAAAGAAGGAGAAGACAACTAACATGGAGCGTTATGGTAGGTACATAACTTCTTATGTTAAAATTGTCTATCTACATCTCATTCTTGCTGGATGGGACAGCATCCCTAGCACCTTAATCCTGGGTGGCTCATCAGAACAGACTCTTGAGCACAGTGGAACCAAACTCAGCCCTATTCCTAGAGGCCACATCCAACTTATAATGCGAAATGAATGTATGAGGAGTGGCCCAAGTGGCTACTGGCACAAATAGATTCCATTGGTAGTCTTGCTTGAAGGCTACCGGCCGTGTCAATGCTCTAGTGGAATGACCTTTAGGTTTGGCAGGAGTTGTTTATGTCTGAGCTGATAAATCAAGGTAATAATAGAGGACAACCACCTGGATAAAGGTTACTTTGAAACTGGTGGTCCTTGTTTACCCTCAGCATAGGATAGGAAAAGTTGGTCTGATTTTCTTATTTGCTTAGTCCTGTCCAAGTAGAAGCGTAATTGCCTGTGAACATCCAAGCGGATTGCAAATTTTTGTTCAGCTTTGTTGTTACGAATAGTTAGGAAAAACCTCAACTCTGGGTAGATCAATAGACTGATTCAGATTTGCTTCAGAGGGTATCTTGGGTAAAAAGCGAGCTTGGGCCTAAAGTGAAACTCTGTCATATGAAACACACAAGATAAGGAGGGGCCGAATACAGAGGCTTGAGGTTCAAAACTCTCCTAGCTGATGTGATGGCTACCAAAGAGGAGTCTTCCAGGAGAGCAATTTAAGGAACAGGAAGCACGCTGGGTTTCTGCGAGGAGGAGAATCAAGGAAGCCAATATCAAGTTCTTGCCAAGTCCCACAGATGAGGGATCTCTCTGACCGAGGACCTGAAAGTAACAAAGTTCCTTTGAGAAAAGGCCTTACTAGCGTTTGTAGGACATGATGCTGTGGTTTTCGACAGGCTAGCATGGAAATTTGCAATAACAGCTAATGGTGGACCCTAATGGTGTAGCAGAGGAGAACCAGCTTTAAAGAGCTCTGCTAAAAAATCTAAAACATGATGGACAGGGGCTGTAAAAGGGTCAATATTCCTAGCCTCTGCCCAGAAGGAGAAATGTTTCCCACTTACTAGCATAGGAGAAATCCTGGTGGCAGATTTGTCTGAAAGAAAGGATGATTTCAAGCACCGGCTGGAAAATCAGCGGAAGCCACAGCTAAAAGAAGGTTGGAAGTGGAGGCGACAAGCACAGCAAAGGCTGAGAGACTAGATGGACTGAACAACCCGCCGACTGATGGACCAAGAGGTCAGGCACTGGGTCAGATTCGGCTTTCTGCCAGCAGGTAGCGATGCAGAATGGTGCCGAGGCCAGTAAGGGGCAATGAGATCCTGGATCCCAAAGCGGTTGCCTTCTGAATTGGCTTGGGAATTAGGGGAAAAGGTGGAAATAGTGCAAGCCCACAGGGCCAATTGTGAACTAGAGCGTCTCTGGGGAGTGGCGGGAAGGGGAAGAGTGAAGAATAGTGCATTACTTGCTGTTGAGAGGGTTGCAGGTTGCAGCAAGGTTGACCCCATCTACTGAGGAAGAGATTTGTCGCTACTGATTGATTGAGGGCCACACTTGAGGCATGAGAATAGCTCTGCTTAGCCTGTCCGCTATATGATGTTGGACCTCCGGGGATAATGTTGCTATCAGAAACCCGTTGAGGAGAGTCGCCCTGCCGAGTCTGAGTGCTTCTCGACATGGGGGATCGGACGGATTTCACCTGCTGTTGATGTACCACTAGACATATTGGCTGTCTGAATTGCAATAGTCCCGGTGGGTAGAGTCCTGAGCTTACAGCGTAAGCTTTAGCTCTCATCTCAAGACATTTATGTGCAGATGGTACTCTAGAGGTTGCCAGGTGCCTTGGACAGTCCTGCCCACAAAATGACCCCCACCGATCAGGAGCATCCGATGGTCACTGGCAACAGGAGGAGGCGATCTGCCCTGGGTATCCAGAGGGATGAGGGAGACCATCCACCAAGCTAGGTGGTCTTTGCATGATTAATTGATTGTGTATCTTTTGAGACATTGGAAGCTGGGGACCATTGAGTAAAAGCATCCACTATAGAAGCATGTGAAAGCGAGCCAGGGGAACTATTATGATTGCTGCTGCCATGAGGCCCAAGGTCTTTAGTACAACTCTGGCCTGAATCCTGTTGCACTGTAGTAAGACTTGCACATGTCGGTTCTGAAACTCTGTCGA
>NC_056751.1:721083392-721101104 GCF_019279795.1 Protopterus annectens | reverse complement strand
GCAAGAATGAAGGTGAGATAGACAACTTAACATTAAGAAGTTATGTACCTACCATAATGTTCCATGTTAGTTGTCTTCTCGCCTTCTTTCTTGCGTCCCACCCTCCTTCCCCCTAGCCTGGACAGACTGAGAAGAGTCCCCTTTTGGGGCCTTCTTCCTCTGGACAACTCTGATGTACATTGTGTCCTCCTCTGTCTTTGTACTATAGTTTTCCTTGTGGTTGGACAGGTGTCCTTGAATCTTTCCTTGGTGTTAGCTCTGCCAACGAGATCTGGGGATCTGACGCCTAGCATTGTGGGATATAGGGAGGGCCTTGAGCCAGTAAATAGCTCTCGAGCTTTAGTAGATTGCTGAGTTGGAGCCGAGGATCGGCTCCGAACCCATCCAGCAAGAAAGAAGGCGAGAAGAAGACAACTAACATGGAACGTTATGGTAGGTACATAACTTCTTATTCTAGTACATGGTGGTGCTGCATTTTGCTAGTTAAGTAGACTAACTGATGGTATTAAATCCTTGTTCCATTCTTAATATACTAAGTCAGGCTAGTTCAAGGCTAGTATTTACATGAAGGAATTCAGGCTAGTCAGCTCAGAGCTAAGGGTCTCGTAGTTTTCCCCCTGCACCCACTCTGTTGGAGTTATGTTCTTAAACCCAGTATATGTGTTGATGCTCGCCCCTATTAAACCCAGTGTATGTGTTGATGTCTGCCCATTATGATAATTTGATGACAAAATTCTCTCCTGCTCCTCTATTATTGGCTGCTGACAATAAGTACATATTTAACGTTTTACAAAGTTTACCCCCTTAAAGTATTCTTAGCCATCCTGCAGGAAGTTTAATCTCAAATAAATAGCTGTTGCCAAAATCATGGACTAAAACTAAATGCCACAAAATGCATTATTATATCATTTTTGAAGTCAAGTAACCTGGGGAACTACCACATTGACAATACATCCCTAGCTGACCCAGTTGTTCAGGATTTAGATACTTATGTTGACAATGGCTTAACGTTAAACCAACATGTGTTGCACAGTTTATAAACAGAGGGTTTGTGTCTAGATCTTTGGATGTCATTGCCCTTTTAGACAGCCCTCACTAGGTCAATCATTGAGTATAATGCCCCCTTTGGTATGCATCTTTTCATATACATGCAACAACTGTAATGCCCAGAGATACCTACTAAAATAATTTTCTTCTTTCGGCTGTTCTCATTAGAGGTCACCGCAGTGGATCATTTGTTTCCATTTCTTCCTGTACTCTGCATCTTGCTCTGTCACGCCAACCTCTTGCATGTCCTCTCTCACCACATCCATAAACCTTATCTTTGGCCTTCCTCTTTTCCTCTTACCCGGCAGCTCCATCCTTAGCATCCTTTTTCCAATATACCCAGCATCCCTCCTCAGCACATGTCCAAACCAACGCAATCTCACATCTCTGGCTTTGTCTCCAAACCATCCAACCTGAGCTGATCCTCTAATATACTGATTCCTAATCCTGTCCATCCTTGTCACACCCAGTGCAAATCTTAACATCTTTAACTCTGCCACTTCCAGCTCTGACTCCTGCCTTTACTAAAAGAATACAAGGCCTAAACAATATGTGCTACATGGACCAAATCAATACCCTGTCACTATACTTGGCATCCTACAGAATTCTAAGAGGTGACCTGTGTCTGGCATACAAGTCATCCTCCAACCCAGTACTGATGGATTTACTGCACATCAGCAAGTCAAATGGCATCAAAAGTACTTGGTCTAGGGATCTAAACCTCTTCATCGACCTAATGGTTTGGAGGGACAGGTTTACCTCACAGAGGATCCCTCTGCTCTGGATCAGATTCCCATCCCCGTAAAACAAAACTCATCCTTGTCAGTACTGAAGCACAACTTGGCTCTATGGAAGGGAATCAGAACATTTACCCTAGAATTGCCCCTGTGCTACTAATGGACAGAGGCAGCTCATTAATGCTTTGTTCCATACAAGGGTTCCTCCAAAATTATCTATGGTATTATCCCAGTTATTCATACTAGGAGTCGTATGTAATTATTGAGCAAGGGATGGGTAAGGTCATTCTAACACCAAAGAGGAACTTTGTTAGGATTAAAATGGCTCACAGGGGCAGCTAGCATAGTACATACCTATGAACCTATAAGTACTATAATATTAACTCAGACAGAGACAGATTAGTCACATGAAGTGTTTTGTACCATATTCTTTCTTTTTTCATTATCTTTGTGAACAGTCTCCCTAAAGCCTCGCTGTGTTGTATACATTGCACTCTCTTAGTTTTTCTTATAAATGAAGTATTATTTTATTAATAGTGAAGATTTGTGGTTGACTTTGCCTTAAGCAATGTATAAGTATAAAACCTTTGGCAGCCAGGAGCGCAATCACACTTTAAATTTATTGATTAAAAAGAACATTTGCAAAGATTGGTTGGAAATGAAGAAGTTAAGATGGCAATTAAAAATAATTCTACCATCAGCTGAGACTCAATTATATGGCCTTTATTTGTAGTATCCTTAGATTAAAAGCAGCTTTCTTATGAATAATATACAATGCTCTATATTAAAATTAAGGTAACTGCACGATGCACCTTAAAAAGTACTGGTTACAGGACTGAGCTTTCACAACATACGTAGTATACATTTTTTTAGTTTTAGTATGAGTTTTTACTAGGCTTTTAATGGACATCCAAGTTTTTTAGCATTTTTTTTTTCATTTTTTTATCTTTTGTGAACATGTAAATTTAATTAGTTTAGCAACTGTTTATTATAGACATGTAATGAGGATGATTTTTTTTTTTTTTACATAGTTGCCCTTCATGGCATTTATCATTATGATCTGGATTCAGTTGTTATATGGAAGTTTTCTAATGCTTATAACTAATTTATTTAAAGCTTATATAGAGATTGTTAATTATTTTTAATTTTAGAGGGGGAGGGTGATTGTTATATTAATTGGTTGTTTGATCTATATTACCTTTCATCCCTCGGTACTTGTATTGTACTTGGATTCAGCCTATGTAGTTAAATCCTTGACAGCTCCTCAATGGTTTTTGATTCTGGAAGGAAGGGGAGCTGTTAACTCTTATTTAAGAGCCACGTTTGATCACGATGCTTATTCTAATAAAATCCATGTTATCTGGCTGAAAGTGCTAAATATATTTTTAATCAATAACTTTAAGGTGTGATTGTGATCCTGGTTGCTCAGGTTGGGTTTGTGGCTTTTGTTTGGTTCGGCCTACAAGTATAATGAAGTATTGCTGGTTTTCATGTAGCTTTTGCATACCTGTTTAACAAATGACTGATTCAGATCAAGCTACTAATTTCTATCTGGCCAGTTTTTCAGAACTTTATCATCTAAAAATTAGTCAAGCAGGGAACACAGCTTAAATCCAGACTCATTCCTTGGAAGGTTAAACCAGGGTGGTAGAATTTAAAATTTATCTTGAAACCATGGTGGCACAGAAAGCTGAGGTTTCCACTGCATACAACTAGCAGTATGAGAGGTATAAGCGAGTCTGTTGTGCTCAACAAGTATTACATGTAACCTGGGATGGGTGTGGCAGTACCAGAGGGCCCATATAGGTTCATAGGTTCATAGGTAGGTGCTAGGCTATTGGCCCTATATAAGACTAGCCAAAAAGGTACCCTGGCTTTTGCCACCCAAGAAAATTATTTACCTGTGCCCCTGTCGAGCAGAGCCACAGAAGTGATCCCCGGGTTGAATTTCATATTTCCCATCTAATCATCAAGATTTTTCTTGAAGAGTACTAATGAGGAGCTTTGTTTGATATAGATAGGTAGTTTATTCCAGAGTATGGGAAGTCTATGGGACAGAAATATATCCCTCCAGCATGTTCTGTTTATTGTGGTGACAAGGTTTAGGTCCCTAGAGCATGTAGCTCAGAGGGATTGGGATTTCTTTAAGTGGAGCATGTCCAGCAGTTCTGGGTTTGACATAGCTTTGTATGTTAGGCAGAGATCGCCTCTGAGTAGGTCATATGCGACGGAGTAAAGCTGGAGTTTTTTGAGACGGTCTGCGTAGGGCATCTGTTTGAGGCCAGTAATCCTCTTTGTGAGGTATTTCTGCAGCCTTTCTAGTTGTTGTAGATGTCTTGTGAGGTACATACCAAAAGAGGTATTGTACTCTATAATGGGTCTAATGAGTGACGAGTAGAGGGGAACAATTACCTCTGTTTTCCTGGATGAGAAACCTTTTGTGATGCGGTTTGCCATGTAGAAGGATTTCCTGACCACTGTGGCGATATGATTATCAAAGGAGAGACTACTGTCCACCTGTGTCCCAGGGTCTGTTATCACACTTTTAGTGTTAAGTAGACTACTGCCTATGTGGTAGTTCATGGGTACAGAGGTTTTACCAAAAGGGATGACAATGCACTTTTTGGCATTGAGCTTGAGGCCATGGTTTTGACACCAAGCATCTGTCTCAGTGAGGCCCTTTTGTAGGATGTCCACATTGTTAGGAGTTTCTATTACGGCTCCTAGTTTACAGTCATCTGTGGACTTCATTAGCCAAAGACCTTCTGTGTTAGCCTGTACTTCAGAGAAGTAGATACCAAACAGGAGAGGACCCAGGACTGAACCCTGTGGTACTCCACTTGTCACTGGTCTGAAGATTTGGAGTCTGCTACTTTCACAGTGTGGGTTCTGTCAGTGAGCCAGTTGGCAACCCATCTTGTGACATAGGGATTTATGCCTACTTTAGTGAGTTTATCTATAATTCCAGAGTGCAATATGGTGTCAAAAGCCTTGGTGAGATCTAGATAGGCTGTGTGAACCACCTTACCCTCATCTACAGCTTTGGTGACTGCTTCAAAGAAGTTTATCAAATTTAGGAGACATGATCTGCCTTTTACAAACCCAAACTGGGTGAGGTCAAGAGTTTGGAGATTACCAATGTCTTTGTTTATAAGTTCCATGATGATACGTTCCATGGCCTTGCAGACCAGGCTCATCAGGCTAATGGGGCAGTAGTACCCGGGGTCCGTGGTGGATCCCCCTTTGTGGAGTGGAATAACCGTCACTGTGCGCC
Organism: Protopterus annectens; assembly: GCF_019279795.1. Lineage (NCBI taxonomy): Eukaryota > Metazoa > Chordata > Ceratodontiformes > Protopteridae > Protopterus > Protopterus annectens. The sequence continues at coordinate 721,096,046 of NC_056751.1, read as the reverse complement.
ATTCAGTGGGCACAAAGCCGGAGGTGAGGCTATGACTGAATATAGTACTTAGCTGGGGTGCCAGTTCATTCTGTAGTTGCGTAGGATGTTGTCAGGTCCCATGGATGCTATGTTCTTGGCTTTGGAGAATGTGTTTTTTACCTGTGCAGCTGTGATTACAGGAACTTTGCATTCTTCTGGTATAGAGATGTGCCCTTTAGGGGGTAAAGGGGGGTAAAGTTAGCACTGAACCTATCTGGCAGGATGTTGGCAATATCAGTTGGTTCTGTATATGGTATGGCAGTGCCAGAGGGCTCATATGGGCTAGGTGTGGCAGTACAAGAGGGTCCATATGGACTGAGTGTGGCAGTGCTAGAGGGCCCATATGAAATGGGTGTAGCAGTGCCAGAGGGCCCATATGGGATGGTTGTGGCAGTACCAGAGGGCCCATAATGGATGTCTGTGCAGTGCCAGAGGGCTCATCTTATTCCCATTTCTGTACAGTCCAGGCTGTAAAACTCTGCAATTCAAAGTGTAGTTACAGGCATTACCTGTGTCAGAAACAAGAGAGACCCTAGGTAAGGTTCAAAGCCTAGTGTATTAATTGTAGGGTCTCAGGTCTGTAGAAAGCAGCAGTAGTACGAATACATTCAGTGAAGATATATTTGTTGTCTGTAATATTCAGTCCCTTACTTCAGGCAGAAGTAGGTAGATAATTCATTTCTTTATTACCTTTTCAGCCAGTCAAGGTTGGCATTCCTAGTGCCAACTCTAGAGTTCTTTACAGAGGGAGTTGGGTATTTTTCAGTCATTATTATTAGCAAATATTTTTTAAAATATCACTATGCTAATAACCACTAAATAAAATATTGTATAAGGTTGCATCTGCAGTAGCCATAATTCTTAGTTTATTACTGCATTGCAGGTTGCTGTTTTATTAGACATCTCTTTAAATGCAAGACAATATTTTACCTTTATAGATACAAGCATATAAGCATAGGGATCCCTGAGACATGGTCAAATGATACTTTTGTCAAAAGAGTTCTGCTGCTTTCAGTACTGTTGAATGTCAGGATGGCAGAATGTAGTGTTTGTCAAATACTGCAGTAGCCAAAGGAAAGAGTTTAAGCTCTTCTTGGTAAATTTACAGAATTAGGGGTTTGGAATGTGTGTGCAATCATTTGTGGGTTAAGGTAAGGATTAAGTACAGGTATAGGTCTAGTGTGTGTATGTACAATTGTATGTAGGTTAGGGTAAGACTTAGGTAAGGGGATAGATTTAGTGTTATGTTTGTGTGATGTTGCATACAGTATATGCCTAAACGTGCCTTGGATAGTGACGTTACAGAAAGGGTATTTCCAAGGTAAGGTGACGGGTTATGTTTAGGAGCTTGGACCAGGTTCATAGGTAAGGGTTAGCAGGTATTAGTAAGGTGGTGCAGGGGGGGGGGTGACGGCACTTTACCTTAGAAAAGCCCTTTCCTTAACACTATCACTATTCAGACAAATCTGGTTTGACTGTGATTGTGGTACTTTTATTTTAAGATCACAAACGAAAATTGTTTTACTTTTGTGACCTTTTTGTGTTCTATGTGTTTGATTTTTGGTGAATATGTCTTTAGAAATGTAAACATAATTCAGGGCTGAATCACTGCTTTTGCGTTTTGTTTACTTGCCCATAACCCAAGCATATATTAAACGTTTGGTGTGAATGTTGACTTGCTTGATTGCTGCAGATGAGTTTGTAAGATCAAGATGAAATATAATGTAACAAAGCAGTAGAAAAGAAAGGAAAATGGAGTCTAAATGGAACAAAGGGGATGCTTATGTGGAAGTTTAAATTATGGCCTCAATGCAGAGTCACAGAAATGAATAACATATGTGTTAATACCATGCAAAACAGCTTAGTACAGAGCCTAACATTTCCTGATTTACTACTCACTTTGTTGCAACTAATTTGTCTGAATTTAAATGACGAGGCTATGATTTAAACCTACATCTGTACACACCATCTCCACTTAAGATGCTCATTTGCACTGAAGGATATTAACTTTCACAGCATCTGAAGTGACTATAATTGCCTGAGAGTTAACACCCCAATGTGGTTGTCATGGTTACTCATGCCACTCTTAGATAATCCATCCATATCCTCCTTTTTTCCCGTTTTTGCAAATGGAGTCAGAATAATATATCAACAGTGATCATCATCTTGAGTCAATGTTCAAAGAATCAGGTGGCTAGCCCCGCTGTGGCTGTTCTTTTATAGCACACTCACACACAAGCGATAGCACCTATGTCCAGTTTACAGTCTCCAATTTACCAACTATATGCCTTTAGAGATGGAAAAACTGCAGTTTATTTTGAAGGTAAAGAATCCTGGTGTGAAATTTTTACAGCAGATTGATTCTGAGTGACCAGTTGATTTCTCTTGTGTAGTCACCATGTTTCCTTCTGCACAATATCTCACACATGCATCTACTCTGACCTCCAAACCTTGAAGAGGTGGTGAATGTTATAATATTTTCTTATGTTGATTACTGCTACTCCCTTTGCCAAGAGTTTCCAGATATGGAATATGACCTGTTACAGTTAGTGCAGAATTCTACATCCCATTCTAGAGTCCCCAGACATGGAACTTGACCATTCTAGAGTTCCCAGACATGGACCTTATCCTGTTGCAGTCAGTGCAGAATTCCACATCCCATTTACACATGCAGACTTCATGTTGCAAACATACTGCAATTGGTTCTGAGAAGTCTGCATCAGTTCCTTACAAAATTTCAAACTACTTTCAAAGTTCTTGTCCTGGTTTGTCTGACCCTATGCAACATGCCCCCATGTTTTATTTTCTTTAGAAATTCTAAGTGCCAACTTAAAATACTCATGTACTTACCTTTTGTCATTAGATGCCACTCTTTGGCACTTGTCTTTCCATGCAGTTCCTTTGTGGTTGAAAGAATTTCCTACACTGTCCAGTTTTAAAGGATCACTCCAAACCATACTTCTCAGCTGTCCAGATTTTTTCCTCACATTTTGGTCTGTCACCATGAAATGTTTAGATTTCTGGCAAACCTTTGAGCATTAAAGTCACAAAATAATGACATACATTTGAGCTGCAGACTTCATATCCTTCAGGAAATACATGCTACCACAAAACCTTAGTAACTTTCTAAGTTTATAAAGCAATATTGAAAATTTGTCCCTATTTGTTTGGCCTTTGGCACTCCTATTATTTTTAGCATTGCCCAGATTTGTTGCATTAAGAGGTTGAGACGTATACTTAAAATGCATTAATTTAATCCACCATTTGAGCCTACTGTCCAGTTGTACTGCCACGTATTGGCTTTAATTCACAGCCTTGGTATTTGTATTCAGTGTTTCTAATTGCATTTTAATGTATCAGTGCATAGCTGTATTACTACCAAGGGTATAGCTAGGCATACTCAGTGTACTCAAATGACATACATTTATTTGATCCATCATTTGATCCTGCTGTCCAGTTGTACTGCCATGTATTGGCTTTAATTCACAGCCATGGTATTTGTATTCAGTGTTTCTAATTGCATTTTAATGTATCGGTGCATAGCTGTATTACTACCAAGGGTATAGCTAGGCATACTCAGTGTACTCAAATGACATACATTTATTTGATTCATCATTTGAGCCTGCTGTCCAGTTGTACTGCCACGTATTGGCTTTAATTCACAGCCTTGGTATTTGTATTCAGTGTTTCTAATTGCATTTTAATGTATCAGTGCATAGCTGTGTTACTACCATGGGTGTAGCTAGGCATACTCAGTGTACTCAAATGACGCACATTTATTTGATCCATCATTTGCGCCTGCTGTCCAGTTGTACTAACATGTATTGGCTTTAATTCACAGCCTTGGTATTTGCATTCAGTGTTTTTAATTGTATTTTAATGTATCAGTACACAGCTGTATTATACTACCAAGGGTATAGCTAGGCATACTCGATGTACTCAAATGACACACATTTTTTTTGCTGAGCATCTCTTAAAATCATTGACACTCAAAAGGCACATAATGCATAGGATTGTGTAAACAAATATTTACAGTATAAAAGTATACAAAGAATGCTTGTTTAAAATGACCATATCTCTGAAAATAGCTTTTTACATGTATAAATGCCAACAATAATAACATGAACCCTTCCTGTATGTCTGGGGGTAGAATTTTGAGGGGGTTTAAAATGATAGGTGGGTGATAAGGGCAATAATATTGGGTCTGAGTATAAAATATAGTGCTACATTCTTGATTTCACTGCAATAAATCTGAATTTCAATGTTGATTTTGCAAGCAACACCCTAGATTAAGCAGACTAATACTGGTCTTTATTGTGTTTCAGTTAAAGTTGGAAAAAGGCACCAGATGTTAAAGAAACAGGGGCAAGCTTTATCTGTGTAGGCAGGACAATCAGCGTAGCTGTCTTAGTGATGGCATTCCATGGCAATCCATAACTTTTGTAGTTACTCTGGAAACTGAGGTATGTTAAGCAGTGTAGCAATTGTTAATGAACAACAGAGAAATGCTTGTACAAAATAAGGTTAAGTTGCCTGCAAACAGTGCATGTATATTTATTTATTTGTTTATATTTGTTTACTGGGGTAGTGCAGTGATCAATATTGACCAATTATCAGGCTCAGCCAGGATGAAATACAAAACATTTCCCAGACAGAAAATACTGAAATGTAAACAACAGAGTAATTCAGACTAATTGCATAGAAAAAACTATTTACACTGTAGTGATCAATCACAGTACAGTGTACAATCAAGCAGAGTGTAATGTACAATATATACATTAGTTTCTGAATTAACTTTTTTTTCTCAAAAAAATTTTTTATTAATTATATGAATAGCAAGACAATTAAAAGATTATACATAACAAGAAGGCATAAATGAACATATAACAATTCATCTAGTGATAACAACCTTCATGAGATTTTGATAAGTTATTTAGAAATAAAACATACACCATATGTACACTATATACAAGTTAGGCAACCTGAGAGAAAAGAAAAAAAAAAAAAAAAAAAATATTTAACATTAACTATTTAATATGTTTAGAACCTTTTCTAACACAACCTTTCTAATAGCTTTTTTTTTTGGACTTCCACCTAAGTATCTTTGAGCATCAATAAATTTAAAAGCCATTTTCTGGAAAGTAACCCATTTTAATTTAGAACGATCAATCCAATTTTGTATTATATAAAGTTTTAGTAATGAGCAAATAAAAATGATAACATGAATATCAACTTTTGAAAGATGAATCAATGGAATATGTAGAATAGCAAATTCCCACGTCAACGTGGATTTTTGATATCCCATTTTCTGCAGTCTGACTTTCAAAGATGTCCACAATCTGTGAGAAAAATGACAATACCATAGAATATGAAGGAGGTCTGCTTGGGGATGAGAACAGCATGAACACGAAGGGGACTTATTTGGGTTAAATTTGTTTAATTTGATTGGGGTAAAGTAGGCATCATTATTAATCATTAATTGTGTGTATGCTAATTTTTAAAAGGGATAAATTCCTTAGTGTGTCTAATAGCCAGGACTTTCTGAGATTCTGACAATTGGGAATTATAATTCAACCAAACATTAGATAAAAGACAGTTGTGGTCCATCATTAAAGAATTAATTAATTTATATGAGTTTGAGAGCATTTTATCAGATGATGAAAGTACTTTGATAATCGTGTTAAGGTTTTTCAATTGTGAGTCTATGGGGACCAGAGATACAAATTTGTTTTTAATTATTGCTCTTAGTTGTGTAAGAATTGGTGAGTAATTCCAGTTTACTTTCAATAACTTACGCCAGTCAGATAAAGGCAAGTCAAGATATTTCAAAACATCTCCTACTTTTAGATTTTTAATTAAAGGATAGTTTGTTAAGTTCAAAAGTTTATTGTCCAATAATATATTTGGGTTTAGATGAATTGGCTGAACATGGTGCGAGATCTTTTCTAGTTTACACATTTTGAGTAAGGTTTGGAAATCTCTAATCTTTTGTTTAAATACTGTAGATATATTTTTAATAAATAAACTATCCAGAGAGATAAAGGGAATAGCTTCAGGATTTAAATTATTAGAAATGACATAATTATACCATAATTTTATCCATAAAGAGTGATTTGGATAAGAAGTGTTATTGAATTTAGAGATAGTAAGACGTTTATTGGATGAGACAATCAAATAATAGAGATAAAGATTAGGTAAACCCAAACCTCCCTTGTCCTTCGAAAATGCCAATCTAGAATAGGAAATTCTAACAGATTTAGGGAACCATATGAATTTTGCCAAAGCTTTATTTACAGACTCAAAAAAATTTTTGAAATTATCTGATCAGATGATGAGAATTGGTAAAGAAATTTAGGCAGAATATTCATTTTAATAATGGCCACCCTTGAAAGAAATGAAAGGTTTAGATGCTTCCATCTGTCCATATCAGACAATATAGAGTTCCATAATTTATTAATATTATTTTGAAAGGAAGATTTATTATTGTGTTCTAAATTGATTCCTAAATATTTTATATTATAAGTAAACTGAAAATGATCGTCTGGAAACAAAAAAGATTTGTGTGCTAAATGATTTAAGGGAAAAATATGAGTTTTGTAGAATTTAAAAGATAGTTGGAAACCAAAGAAAAATAATCAATAGAATTCATTATTTTCTGTAATCAGATAATGGAGTTTGAAAGTAGATTACTAAATCATCCGCAAAAGCAGAGAAATGAATATTAGTATTAAGAATTCTAGGGATGTTATGAAAAGTATTTTGAGTAATAAACAATAGCAAAGGTTCTAAATAAATGTTGAAAAGAAAAGGGGACAATGGACAACCCTGTCTTGTTCCTTTAGTGATCTTTATCGGAGCAGAAAATTGACCATTAATGTATAGTCTAGTAAACATATTCTTGTATAAAACTTTTAAAAATTTATAAAGAATAAGGGAATATTAAAACATAACATAGTTTGAAATAGAAAGTTCCAACATACTCTGTCAAAGGCATTTGATGCATCTATAATCAAAGCATATATAGGGTTTGTATTTTTCTTAATGAGATGAATTATAGTCTCTAAAGATAGAGTATTATCCCAAGCATGTCTCTGAGACATAAAACCTGATTGATCTGACGAGATAATTGAGGGTAAAATCCATTTCAATCTGTTAGCCAGAATAGATGACAGAATCTTAATATCCACGTTAATTAAAGAAATGGGTCTATAATTTACTGGGTCAGATTTATCTTTATTATTTTTTAGAATTAGAATGGTTTTGGATGTGTTCCAATGAATATCTGAGATATCATTAACTCTTATATGATTGTAAACTTTAAATAGAAAGGGAAGAACTACCAATTTGAAAGTTTTGAAAAATTCTGGAGTAAAACCATCAGGTCCCGGAGATTTACCCAATTTAAGATTATCTATTGAATCCGAGATTTCTTGTACCGATATAGGGTAGAAAGTAGTTTTTGCTGATTATCATTAAGTTTAGGGAACTGCAAAGAGTCTAAAAAGAGTTTTGAGTGATTATCTTTAACAGAATTAGAAGAACCTGAGTATAACTCAGTGTAAAGAGAGGTGAAAAGTTGAATAATCTCTTCATCAGTATTATATAATCTGTTATTATAAGATAAAGATGTAATATTTGGATTTCTGAAGTTAACTTTAATAATTCTCGCTAACAATTTAGATGGAACCTGGGCCCACTCTGAATATGAAGCAAGTAGCTTTAGTTCAGCTAAGGAGAGGTTATTTTGGTGAAGCAGAATTAAATCTTTCTGACAATCAAAAATTTGTTTTTCTAAAGTAGCATCATAGTTCAGACTAAGATGATTTTCCAACGAAGAAATTCTTGATTTTAAGAATTCCTCTTTCTTAAAGTATTGTTTTTGCAAAAAGCAGCTTTACTAATAAATAAACCTCTTAATCTTGCTTTACATGCAGCCCATTGTATGTCATAAGGAATGTCTGATGATTCAAGACTATTCACCATTTCATTTAGGATTTCTGACGCTTGTTTGCAAATATCTTCATTTGACAATAAGTTATTATTTAAGGTCCACTTATTATACATAGTTTTATTTTTGATATTGGGTTTTATGTTCAATTTTAGTGAAATTCTTGAGTGATCCAAAAAGAATCTGGGTTCTGTAGTAAAGTCCACAATATATTTTGAAATATAATCTGAAATTAGAAAGAAGTCTAATCTGGACCACGAATGATAGCACTTAGAATAATAAGTATATATATCATTCTTGTTTATATTTTTAACAGTGCGGAGGGGATCTATTAAATTATATTCTGTCATCAAATCATTTATAGCCAGAGTAGATTGAGGATTATAGGTGACAGTGGAGCGGGAACGATCAATTACAGGGTTTATAACTGCATTCCAGTCACCACCCACTATAATATGATGATCCTTATAGGATGCAAGAATATTGTAAATTTTTAAAATGAACAAATGTTGTGAATTAAATGGGCCATATAGATTTAAAATTAATAAGGGTTTGTCCAAACCAGCAATAGAAGCGGTAAATAAGCACCACCTCCCCTCATCATCAAATTTCTCATCAATAATATTCCCAATTAATTTTTGTTTAATGATTATAGCTACACCTCTGGAGTTAGATGAGTCACCTGAAGCTATAATCTTTTTGATCCATTTTTTTTTTAAATCTTTATTCCAATCAATATGTGAAATATGGGTCTCTTGAATAAAACAAATGTTAGCCTGTGATTTAAAGATCATATGAAATAATAGTGACTTTTTCGCTTTATCTTGAATGCCTCTAACATTCCAAGAATCTAAAATTATGTCAACAGGCATATTCTACAAGTATAATCATTATTGATGCTATAAAAGTGAACTCAAGTTACAAATCCAACACAACATTAAAAAGAAGAAGAAAAAAAATAAAAGAAAAAACAGTCTTTAAGTATTCAAGCAAGTCATCAAATAACATTTGTTGAAAAAAAAGAAAAAAGGTTTTTCAAGAACCATGAAATGTATAATAATAACCTTTATCCTAACCCTAGTGCCTACCCACCAATCCCCCTGTGATAAAGGAAGAGCAGAAGAACATAAAAAAAACATTGTAATTATAGATAATAATAACCTCAAGTTAGAATACAAATTACTCAAAGGAAGCCTAACATAACATAAAGTCCGAGTAATACTACTAAAAATATATACAAAATTAACTAATTTCAAGGCGTCCAACATGCTTAATCCCTACTTCTAATACTAATCTAAAGCTCCTATCCTTAAATTGAAATTTATAGTGATTAAATGTATTTCCTCAAGTATTTCAAGAGAAAAAGAAACAAGTAAATAATAAATAAATCACACTCTGCTTAACTAGAACACTCTATCATAAGAAGTAATACAATTAAAACTGAAAGATATGTAAGATAACATATATAAGTATAACAAAACCAACTGATAACATTATAATATAAGTAAATAAGCATAGCATTACTGAACTAAAGATAATAGTCATGCACTATCTACTGGACCTTCTTTAGTACTTTAGTGATAATTTCATTAATCAACATGACCATTAGTATGATAAAAGCACTAATACCTGTAGAATGAGTATTTAGTTATAGTTCAAATAAAGCAAAAAACAACTACCAAGCAACCATATCTCAAAATGAAAAACAATTCAGTCTGGAGATGCATCTATTAACTAGATAATAATAGTACAGGAACTATTCAAAATGAAATATTATAAGCTGTAAGGTTTTAACACTAGTTAATATACATGAATAAAGTATAATTATATTATTAAATAGTAACTTAAACAGCATCATATATATTGGACTGAATGTACAACAATGTGCATACATATAATTTTAAATCTACTTTTTGAATATTTTACTAATGACTCTGTTAGGTTATGTAGCCATACTATTCTTCTAAGCTATAGATGTAACATAGCAAAACAGCATGAGAAGACAAGGCTTTTAAAGTAAACATTTTGAACATCTAATTAAAACAGAAACAAGCAAGCTAAATGCAGCAAATCTAAGGGCTTAAATATGTACAGGTAGATTCAGCTAATCATATTAAAGATAGTTATTTCAAACCTTTCAAATAAGTAAAGGCTTTCTTAAACATAAACTACTAATCATAAATATCACATCCAGCCTCTGAGAAGAAAGAGAGCAGAGAATAGAAAGAACATGAAACTTTCATATGAACAGGTATACTTTGTAACATTTGTCAAATTAAACACTTCAGTATAATATAAAATATTGTATGAAAAAATATTCTGAATAGGAAAATATGTTCATTTCTTTACACATCCTTTAGAATTTTAATATATAAAACTAACCTGTTCATTTGTTTCCAGAAACATTTTCACTCTGCTTTATGAAAGTAGCAGCTTGCTTTGAAGTCATGCAGACACACTAAAAGTCACTGAATATATTATGTGACATGAATCTGTTTAAATTTAAAAGCAACCTTCATTTATGAAGAGAAAACACTTTAAATAATAGCCAGATCTATTAAAAAGTTAGTGCTATTGAATACTTGTTGAAAACAAGCAGACTTGTGTATTTGAAACTGTCCTTCTTTCCTCACAAATGATGACATCACCATCCATCTCAGAGAGACTGTAGTGTGCATGTTCATGCAGAGCATCAGCTGGAACTCTGAGGGGAAGATTTTCTTGCTAGAATGTTGAGATGGAATGTTTTTCCCTCCAAAAATCATTTAGCTTACACAGAAGGCTGTAACTCAAAAGCTTGTAGTAAAATTAACATATTATCTATTTACACAGCAAGCATATGTGAGAGAAAGAGAAAAAGTAAATACAGCAATTTAAATGCTTCTATTAATCCACACAAATCTAACAAGCATATATCCTGTCACTGCACACTGTCACACCAAATCCATCATGTGTAAATTACATGACAAGTTCTTAAGCTAATATAATTATGTCACACCAGAATTACAAATCATGTAACACAAATACTGTCAGATTAAAGAAAAGAAAAGATCAAACCTTATTGTAGTTCTTTAACAGTAGAATATTAAGATACAGTGTCAGGAAGCTTTTTAAATGTTTTAAGAAAAATGTCTTTTGCATCTTTAGGATCTGAACATACAAATCTTTTGTCATTAGCTGTGAAAGACAAGGTATTAGGATATGCCATTCGAAATCTAATCCCTCTTTTATCAAGTCAGCACAATAGGGGCTAGTTTTTGTCTATTTAATTTGATCTGTGCAGGAAAATCTTGGGAAAATGATAGTTTGTGAGACTTCCATATGAATTGTTTCTTTGTTTTAGCAGTTTCTAGGATCTGGAAAGTGTCTTGAAAGTTTAGTAACTTAGTATAAATTAACCTTGGTGTGGAAGAATCTTGCTTTGTACGCAGTGCTCTGTGTGCTCTCTCTACAATTATAGATTTTGAAGAAGCTTCACAATTTAACAGTGTTTCAAAGATATTTTTAGTCACAGATAACAAGTTTTTATTGTCATAAGATTCAGGTAAACCACGAATAATGATGTTATTTCTTCGACTCCTGGCTTCCAGATCCAATATTTTAGCTTGTAAATCTGAAACAGTTTTATCTCTAGATTTAAAGTCACTTTCCAATAAGTCTGTTTTAACCTCCAAAGCTAAGATTTTATTTTCAGTAGTAACAATACTATCGTTTATATGCTTTAAAGATTTACTAAAGTCTGCAAACTGTTCTGAAAAGTTTTGTATAGCACTTTGGATTGGTTTTAATGCTATTTTTAGTTCTTCTAAAAGGAAATTTGAGCCATTTAAATCTTTATTACTTACAGTAAAAGTTTCTGTAGGTTGTCTAGATGATTTCAGTCTTTTTGAACCTGAATCTTTTTCAGGAGAGAGCATTGAAGTATATTTGGCCTTTGTAGGCTGAGTCTCCATGGAGTCAGATTTTGTAGCCATGCCCAGAAATGGAATGCAGTCAACAGGATACCAGGAACCAGGAACAGACTGGAGCAGTAGGAGTCCCAGCAGCAGAGAGACCAAGAATGTTCTGAGGTAAAATAAATCCCAGGATAATAAGTCCAGAAGAAAAAATAATCCAAATGCGTAGAAAAAGATTTATAAAATCTTTTAGTATAAAAATTTGAGGAAAAAGGTTGATGTAAAGTTGTAAAAAAAACCAAAAGTTAAATAGCTGTGAGGAGCTCAGAGAGTAAGGACTAGACTAGTCGGCGGCCATCTTGGAATGGTTTCTGAATTAACTTACTAGAAGCATAAATAGGAGTTAAGTCCACAGACAAGGAACAGGAACCAGTACTTTTTGCAAACTGACCCGTTAGTTAGACATGCAGCTATTGCAGATTTAAGTTTTGAACTTCTGAGGCTTCAGACTGAGATTTGGAAGAGCATACATTTATTTTGGACACCATTTAACAAGTGTCAGGTCATCCAATATAATTTCAGATAAAAACATACATAAAACAAAAGGGCATTGGGAGGACGACATATTCTACAACTTCCCTTGCCTTGTGACAAGCATTCAGGAAATACAACTGCGGCACTAGACTTACTGAAAAGCAAGAACATTTCCCACAAAAAGTTACTCTGCTACAAAACAGAGACTCTGACGTTAAAAAATAAAATAATGTATTTCTGAGGAAACTTAATGAA
>NC_056751.1:721015528-721082892 GCF_019279795.1 Protopterus annectens | reverse complement strand
GGGGGAGATGGGTAGATCAGGTCTATATTAGAACATCAAAGTGTTAATAGTTCGAATCACTAAAGGTCGACCTTTAGTGATCGAACTATTAAAACAATCGAATGTTCGTAGAAAAAGAAAAAGAAAAACTAAAGGGTGTAGGCACCCCCTACACCCCCGTTACTTAAATATACCAACTCTGAGATCACAATGCATTGAAGTAAATGGAAATCTCCCCTTACGGAGATTTCTGTTTACACGTTCGACATTCTCAGCATTCCCTATTGTCAGGTCGACAATATCAGATTTGATATTGTCGGCTTTCAACAATGTAATATAGACCCGGGTAGATATACTGCACCACTGACCTCAGCTGATGGATTGAGGGATTACACGTAGCAGCTGTTGGGGCAGGATGGTGTGCACTGCTAAAGAGAGTAGTCATTTCCAGGTGTATGAGAGCATGATGACCGCATTAAGCAATGCAGCATTTTGCCAAGGGCAGGAACTGTTAGGTAGAGCTTTCCTCTCAGTCAGATGACAGACAATACTCTATATCCAAATGTTGCCACAGCAGGGAACAAAAAAAACAATAGACTTTTACCCAGATCACAGAAGGAATGGACCACAGAGCTCTCATTCCCAACAAATGGACGGCATTTCACCTCACAAGAATGGATGGTTCATTAGGGTCATAGAAATGAGACTTGTGGATAGTCAATTAGGGGATAAAAATATAACTAATGCTGTTAAACTAACCTGTGCTATAACTATGCACAACTTGTTCACGTGTATGCATTCGGTATTCATGAACATCACTGTAGTTTTGTTTCTTTCCCTCTAGACAGAGTTATGTTCAGAAAGAGTGCAACTAATAGGTCACTAAGCAGGTTTATCAATTATAAATGAACAAATACATAAATACAGTTCAGTGTTAAACTGAATTCGATGTGCAACAGATTCAACCATGCAAACCACATTACCTAACTTTGCCTAATATAACCCAACTCAGTCAAATCTGATAAATAATTAGGTTTCTGTCTGGTGGGCCTTTATGATCGGGAGGGTCTGTACATAATAAGGTCACTGGCATAGAGGAGAATGTTGGATGTTTGAAGTTTGGTTTACAAACTATATATAAAGATGATAAATAGTAGGATCACAAAGATGGTGTGTAATGGGCACCTAACGTAAGACATTGCTAGATGAGAGGTTGTTTCCTATTCTATTCTTAAAGGTTCAGTTGCTTAAATAGCTACCTGACCAAGAGCTGATAGATAAATCAAATGTGTACAGTTGGAGGGTGTTAAGAATGGAATGGTAATCTATGTTTAGTGGTTTAGTCAGCTCAATGAAGTAAAAAATGGTAGTGGTGGTAAAAATCATATGAAACATTTATTGTGTGACGTAGTCTTTGCAGACTGTAGAAAACAGGGGTACAGGTTATTTCTTCTGTGGCCGCCATAGATGGACAGAGTGTCTCTAAGAGTTTCAGTTACTCTAGTGGACATTCTCTTTAGATAGAGGGTAGGTAGATGTGACTCAAAGAATGCATTAATGTTGAAGATGTGTGGGTGGACAAATGTTATAGAAATCTTACATGTAACAGTAACAAGAGATATTTACAGTCTACAGTTGTTAGTTTTGATGCAACCTATTGCTTTGTTAATTTCTTTCCCTAGCAATTAATAATTACATAGCTTTTTAGTTTGTTGGGCCCTACAATGAGTGCATTTTTATACTTTTTGTATGGATCTAATTTGTTCCCTAGAATGTAATTTCCCTGAATTTTAATTTCTTGGTAAGCATTTCTTGATCCCTGTTGCTAAAACTTTAATTCCCATTTATAGAAGGTTTCACCTGCACAGCCCCTTTTAACGTTATAACCAACACTAAGAGCACACATCCTAAGGGAAAGTGGGCAAAACCCTACTTTGCACAAAGTGCAAATTTGGAAAGCTATATTCCAAGAGAATTGTATTCTGGGAAGTGAAGATATTCTCTTTACTTTTATGAAAAGCTTTCTTAGTTTCTTTTCTTATGTGAAGAAAGAAGCTGGTCATTAAGGCACTTACATCCTTTCCATGCAAGTAGGCTGTCTCTTTTCATTTAAGTAAATTAGAAGTTCTATAGTAATCCAATGTCCCATGCTGCTTTTTAAGGATTGCAAAATATAATAAATTGCCTAGTCTGAAGGTCAAGAAATATGTTCAGCAAGACTGACCAGGCTTTATAAGAAATGGTTCCTTCAAAGAAATTTGTTCTGTTTATAACATGTAGGTTATTATTAAGTATCAAAGTGTTATTTGTTAATCTGTTTCTTATTATATGAGTTAAGGTAGGGGGTATTAGCTTTTTTTGCTTGATCAGGTGAATGTGATGGGGCTGTATTCACTGGCTTTTAGGGTACGACTATATGCAGTACTGTGAATTTAACTGGGTTTGTCAACGTTAGATCAAGAAGAGAGTGGTTATTTGTAGAATAGTTTAGCATAGTGGGCTATCTGAAAAGATGGCTTAAACCAACAATCTAGGAATGCTATTTAGGGTTTACAATATGTTATATGTAACTTAAAATAATCTGATCTGTCATTTACAAGTTTTTCTCAAAGTAGGTCGTATGAGTGAAAGTAACATGCAGGACAATAAAGATGTGCACAAGTATGTGATTTGATCATGAACTGTATGGTCTATTATTATTATTATTATTATTATTATTATTATTATTACTATTATTATTAGTTTGTTTATTTGTCTTTATGGCCAATTATATTTTCTCTCCAAATATTTGTACAGGTTATCTTTCTCTTTTGGTGTGGTGTGTAAATTTAGAAGAATTAATAAAGCTTCCTGGCCTCAATAGTAACATAAAATTGTATTCCATTTTTATGTAAGTTAGTAGTTTCCAGCCATAGCAAAACTAGCTACCTGATGGTGTGAACCTTGGCTCTAGATGATTGTCACTGGTGAAGTGACATCCCAACCCCATGTTTAAAAATGGGTAAAAGGGATTGTGGATAGAAGGTAGTTCTCAGAAGTCATTCTGGAGATATTGTGGCACAGGTAAGAGCCAAACACAAACTGTAGGAAGCATCATGTATAATAACTAAGGGACCTCTCAAGGAACAGATCTATAAAGTCCATGAGAGGAATGGAGCTGGTTAATATGTTACAGGATCATAATGTGTTGTGCTACTTTTTGCAAAGAAAGAACTGAGGGTTATATTCGTTTTAACCCTCACTGTTATATTGTGTGCTGTTTGTTATACCAAGAAAGGGTTTGCTCTCCCTTAACCTGAAAAGGACAGAGGGAAAGTTATTTGGGGGGGGGGCAGAGTCACACAGTCAGACATAAAGTAGCCAGGGTAGTTTCAAGCTTGAAATACTGGCCTCTAAATAGTATCACTGACCATTGAAGGAAGCTCTTATCCCATTAGAAGGAAAATAATTCTGCAAAAGTTAGAAAGAGCATTGTACCAGATTCCATGTTTACAGGAGACAAGGTAAAAAATCAGGGAGACAAGAAATTGAAATCAGGTAATTTTCCTCATGTGTATGTTGATCATACACCTGGTGAAGGTAGTTAGGGATTTATAACATTGTTCTAAAAGTCCATGTAGATTAATTCAGACAAAATAAAAATAAGTAGTGAAGATGGATGGATTATTAGGAGAGGAAGTACATAAGGAAGTCATGGGCTGTCCCATATGGTCTAGCAGTTAGGATTCCTGGATTTACTCAGGCAACCTGGGTTCAAATCCTGTTATGGGAATGAGCCACTCTTTTGGTATTTTTCTGATAAGACTCAAGCCTGAAAAAAACAGAAGCACTGATGGTAACTCCATGCTGCTTTCTATTTTACCTGCTCCATTCTGTTTTCTTATTTAAGAAATCTGCTTGGTCTGGTATTTTTGTTCTGTCTGGGAGATAGGCACTTAAATTATCTAGGCTGCACATTTCATGTTTTTTCATTGGTTAATTTGTTCTCTGAGTGATACTTAAATACACAGCTAATTTCTGGGTCTTTGTCTTTTCTGATAAGACCCAAGCCTGCAAAAACTACAAGCACTGTTGGTGACTCCCTGCTGCGTGAGGAAAATAAACCTATATTCTTTTGTCTGTAAGTTGCTTAAACTGCTAGAGCTGCTTTCCGTTTTACCTGTTCCACTGTGTTTTCTGTTTTAAGAAATCTGCTTTGCCTAGTGTTTTTGTTATATGTGGGAGATAGACACTTATCTACGCTAGACATTTCACATGTTTTTTTCATTGGTTATTTTACTTTTTTTTTTTTGAGTTATACTTAAATACACAGTGAATTTCTGGGGTTTTATCTTTTTTGAAAAGACTCAAATCTTGCATAAGCTAGAAGCACTGATGATGACTCCTTGCTAGTTATTTTTCCCCAAACACCTTTCCATTCCTTGCTCTGCTGTTTAAACTTGATGATTTTAAGCTGCCCAGCCTTACTTTAAATTGAGCTTTTTAAGCTCCTTCCTTTCAACACTGCTGTTTATATCTTGAATTATTTATTTGCCTTTCCTCGTGCTTATATTGATAAAAGTGCATTCTGCCTCTCATCATCTGTTCTACTGATGTACTTGCTCTGAATTCATTATTTATCTGTTTGATAAAGTAGTGTATTTTTACACTCTAGCAAGCAGTTTTTTTGTGTTTTACATCAGGAGGTCCATGAATTTTCCTTCTAGTGGCACAGGGTAGTAGTTTGTCTCTATAGGTTGGGGAAACACACTAGAGATTCTTGTATGAAGCTGTTTTATTGTCTGGAG
The DNA here is from genome assembly GCF_019279795.1 of Protopterus annectens. Taxonomy (NCBI): domain Eukaryota; kingdom Metazoa; phylum Chordata; order Ceratodontiformes; family Protopteridae; genus Protopterus; species Protopterus annectens. The sequence goes on along the minus strand of NC_056751.1, from coordinate 721,078,126 downwards.
GGCTTATTAATCAGCTTGTCTTGGTTTTAGTGCCTTTAGAAATTGTGTACAATTTATTTATTTATTTATTTGACATTTGTTGACTGTTTTAGCCCTGCTGAGGTTGCACCCATTTTCAGCAGCGACCCGGAGAGAAAATCTCCGAAATGAAAAAGAATAATTAATACAAAATTATACTAAAATAGATTTACAGAACAGGTAGTACAAAATGCAATACTTTTGTGGTACAGAAATATAAACAGGCAGGTTACAAAACAAGTAGCAAATTAGAAAAAAGTACAATAATAAGGTAAGATTACAAATGTTAATAGGTAGCATATTATTATTTTGACAAGATATATTTGAAAGAAGGGAATGTCAAGTTTAATTAGAAGAGAAAAATTAGAGGAGTGACAATAAGTTCAGGAAGATAGAATAGTGTGAGAGTTTAAGGAGAAGGGAAATGGAGAAGGAAAAAAGAGAATGGGGAAAAAGAAGGGAAGAAAAGGAGGGAGTGGTAGGAAGGTGGGAGGGGGAAAAGTTTAGCTGGGATGCTTACAAAGACATATCTTGGAATTGTGGAGATATAGTCTGAGTTTAAGTACACTGCTGTATCTGTATCTTTAAGTTTGTATGTGGTAGCATTTCAGTCTGGACACTCCTTTACTGAGCTTTACCTAGGAGGACTAGGATTATTCAGCATGTGTCAGTAGGTGTTTACCTGGTCTAACTTAACTAACTGGGAAGGACACAAAAGGGCTAAAAGTGTAGTCATTGTACTGGCCAGGGGGATCAGTCAGTATTCTGTATTTCCAGTGCTGGTATAAATTCGGAATATTTGCAGAGTGGTCACTGTACCAGTGCCCTGTAGATATGCAAGCATCTGGACACATTGCTTATTTTCATTATACTGTGAAATTTTGCTGTGCTAGTTATCTTATTATAGCACCCAGGACTATTGCTGCTCAGACAGCATCTGGTTTGGTGCTGGGCAGCATCGCTGGTTAGGTTTGCTGCATATTACAAAATGTAAGCACCCCTTCCTCATCCAGTTACAAACACCCTCCACTCCTGTCCTTTCAAGTACACATTAGGATCTGCAACCATGGATGGGAACTTTCCTGCTATCTCTGCATCCAGCTTCGTAGACATGGGTATCCAGATGCAGTGTAACAATTTTCTTATGTACACTGACAGCCACTAAATTCTTGAACAAATACTGTATGTGAGATTTGTAGTTACACTTTGACATTGGATGCTAGACTCTCACATACAGGCACAAAAAGCAACAAACAGGTTGTCAGTGATGCATACACACATCACTCACTGCATCCACAAAGAACCACACACATCGACCCACATATGCAGAGATACTTACATGTAACTTACCCAAACCTCAAATGCCTCTCAGCCACAGTCCTTAGAAACTCTTCATGTACACAAACAAGACAGTTCTCATCACAACACATAAAGTACCATCTCATTGTGCCTCAGCCACCAAGCCCATAAGGCAAAACACTCCACGATCCAATATTCTGGTCATAGGAGACTCCATTGTGAGACACACAGATGACCATCTTACCAGGCTGCATAAGGGCAAGATTACAGTTATTTGCCCTTTCAGGGCCAGGATTCACAAGAACATGCAAGCACTCAGCTCACTTACCCCTAAGTACCAGTATAACTTAGTCATAGCCATGTGGTGTGAATGACCTGAGATGTATGTCCTTGGACTATATAAAGAGAGACATGATTGAACTCTCAGAATATGTATCACAGGCAGGTATTAGCTTAGCATTGAGCAGTATTCTACCATCTCCAAGGATGATGCCACAATACCAGCAGAAAATGATCAACTTTAGCAATTGCTTAGCTACTGGTGTCATTCCAAAGGGGTTCAATACCTGTCAGCCTGGGTGCACATAGGTTCATAGGTGTTTACTAGGTTAACAACCACAAGGGTCTTTTTAAACCTAGACATGCATCCCAAATCTCTGACAAGTTCTGAAACTTTTGATAAGTGTAAGTAGGGTCTTGGGAGATGAAATATTTACAAGCTAGGGCCTGGGAGATGAACCATTTACAAATTACCTGTGTCCATTAGAGACATAGGTGCCAAACAGGGGATGAATTTGATAGGTTGGTAGGCTACACTGCTTTGCTTGAGATGGTCTTTACCTGTCACCTTTAAGTTTTCAGATACTGGTCAAAACATTATGCATCCCTATAGTGACTTATTTAGGCATTTCCAAACAGATAAACCTTCCAACATAACAAAAGCTACTCGGGATAAGCTAAAAGTGTTACTGCTCAATGCTTGAAGCTTCAACAAGAAACTGCACTCCCTGGAAGCTCTCCTCACCCTGGAGAATCCTAATTTCTGTGCAATTACTGAAATACAGTTCAAAGTCATAGGAAACACTCTGGCAGTGCATGGCTATAATACCTTTCAAACATTCTGACCATCCACTGAACATAAAAGAGCAAAAGGCGGAGGTGTATCTTTCTACATAATGGATAAGCACACCTCAATAATGGTCAAACAATATGACATGCTTGAGTTACTCATTGTAAAACTAACCATGGGAAAAATCCAGTACTATATGCTTGCTAGCTTCAGGTCCCCACTATGAACCAGTAAGCCCATACATCATACCTGAAGTTACTAGAATTACACACCATCCAGCTCAATATCACACTCATGGGTGATTTTAACTACCTCTCCATTAATTGGGAGGCATACACAACCACTAAAATGCAAGCCCAAAAATTTCTTGACTTTGTAAATTCAACTGCCCTGGAGCAGCTAGCCTGCACTCTCATTATGGAAACAAATATTCTAGATCTGCTACTCAAAAATATGGGAGAGTGCTGCAACCCCCTGGTGTTATGTCCTCAATGGCAAGATTGGATCACAAAGAAGTCTCCCTTGAAATAAAAGTAAAACTAGTCCCCCCACCTAACCCCAAAAAACTTTAAGAATGTCTCTAAGGTAAACTATAAGTTCATAGGTAGGTACTAGACTATTCGCCCTAGGGCCTATACAAGCCTAGCCAAAAAGGTACCATGGCTTTCGCCACCCAAGAAAATTATTTTTCTGTGCACCTGTCAAGCAGAACCACTGAAGTGTTCCCCGGGGTGAATTTCCTATTACTCATCCAATCATCAAGATTTTTCTTGAAGAGTGCTAATGAGGAGCTCTGTTTGACATAGATAGGTAGTCTGTTCCAGAGTATGGGAAGTCTCTGGGACAGGAATCTATCCCTCCAGCATGTTCTGTTTATTGTGGTGACAAGGTTTAGGTCCCTAGAGCATGTAGCTCAGAGGGATTGGGATTTCTTTAGGTAGAGCATGTCCAACAGCTCTGGGTTTGACATAGCTTTGTATGTTCAGCAGAGATCGCCTCTGAGTAGGCGATATGCGGCGGAGTAAAGCTGGAGTTTTTTTGAGTCAGTCTGCGTAAGGCATCTGTTTAAGGCCAGTAATCCTCTTTGTGAGGTATTTTTGCGGCCTTTCCAGTTGTTGTAGATGTCTTGTGAGGTACATACCAAAAGGGGCGTTGTACTCTATAATGGGTATAATGAGTGATGAGTAGAGGGGAACAATGACTTCTTTTTTTTCTGGATGAAAAACCTTTTGTGATGAGGTGTGCCATGTAGTAGGATTTCCTGACCACTCTGACGATGTGATTATCAAAGAAGAGACTACTCTCCACCTGTGTCCCAAGGTCTCTTATCACACTTTCGGTGTTAAGTCAACTACCGCCTATGTGGTAGTTCATGGGTACAGAGTTTTTACCAAAGGGGATGACAATGCACTTTTTGGCATTGAGCTTGAGACCATGGCTTTGACACCAGGCATCTGTCTCAGTGAGGCCCTTTTGTAGGATGTCCACATCGTTAGGAGTTTTGATTATGGCTCCTAGTTTGCAGTCATCTGCGAATTTAGTTAGCCAAAGACCTTCTGTGTTAGCCTGTACTTCAGAGAAGTAGATACCAAACAGGAGCGGACCCAGGACTGAACCCTGTGGTACTCCACTTGTCACTGGTCTGAAGTCTGATTTGGAGTCTGCTACTTTCACAGTGTGGGTTCTGTCAGTAAGTAAGTTGCCAACCCATCTTGTGACATAGGGATTTATACATAGTTTAGTGAGTTTATCTATAATTCCAGAGTAGGGGATGGTGTCAAATGCCTTGCCAAGATCTAGATAGGCCGTGTGAACCACCTTACCCTCATCTATGGCTTTGCTGACTACTTCAAAGAAGTCTATCAGGTTTAGGAGACATGATCTGCCTTTTACAAACCCGAACTATGTGGGGTCCAGAGTTTGGAGATCTCCAATGTCTTTGTTTATGAGTTCCATGATGATATGTTCCATGGCCTTGCAGACCAGGCTCATCAGGCTAATGGGGCAGTAGTTCCCGGGATCTGTTGTGGCCCCCCCCCCCTTTGTGGAGTGGGATAACCGTAGTGGTGTGCCATTCAATGGGCACAAAGCCTGAGGTGAGGCTGTGATTGAACATGGTGGGGTGTCAGTTCATTCTGTAGTTCGTGTAGAAGGCAGCCTGGGATGTTGTCAGGTCCCGTGATTGCTGTGTTCTTGGCTTTGGAGAGTGATGTTTTTACCTGTGCAGCCATGATTACAGGAACTTTGCATTCTTCCGGTATAAAGATGGGCCCTTTAGGGGGTGAGAGGGGGGTAAAGTTAGCACTGAACCTATCAGCCAGGATGTTGGCAATATCAGTTGGTTCTGTATATTTAGTGTCATTGTACTGCAGATCTGAGTGTTGCCATTGAGATTCTTGACATAGCTATAGAATGCTTTGTGGTTGTCTTTAGAACCAGTGGTGATTTTGTTTTCATAACTAGCTTTGGAGGATTTTATGAGGGATCTCATCTTCTTGCTGAGGCTGACCAGGGAGTTCCTCCAATCGTGGTATTTTACTCTTTTTTGCAACAGTTTCTTTCTTCTGTTGCAGAGTTTGTTTATGGCAGAAGACCACCAGATTGGCTTCCTTTTTTTGGAGGATAGCATCTTGATTCTGTTAGGGATAGCATGAACCATGCACTCGTGTAAGTGCTTATAAAGTGCATTTGTGTAGGATTCAGCAGTCATACCTCTATTGTCCATCTGCATGGGTGTCGTGAAGTTTGCCACTTCTGTCTTAAGAAGCATGAAGTTGGCTTTGGAGAAATTTTTTACAGTTGTGTTCCTAATGGGGGTGGGGGGGGGTGGGAGCGGGATGTGGATGTCTAGGGTGATTAGCTTGTGGTCGGATGTGACCAACTAGGAGCTGACCTCTGGTGTGGGACACTGGTCACCCATGTTGGTGATGACCAGGTCTAGGATATTGCTGCCCCTGGTGGGGGTGTGGATAAGTTGATCCAAGGTGCTGGAATTGATGATTTCCAGAAAACGTTGAACAAAACAGTTGGTACACGAGTAGTTTTCCCAGTTAATGGTAGGATAGTTGAAATCACCCATTATTAGAGTGTTGGGTTGTACGTTAATATTTTCCAGTGTATCAAGAAAAGAGGAGTGGGAATCCTGGGGCATGGGGGGGGGGGGTCTGTAGCAAGCTACAATCTGGATTGCGGTTTTGCCCAGAGTTATTTGAACTTGGATAATCTCAGATGCATTATGCTGAGCAACCAGCTTGGAGGTGTAGATATCCTTAATGAATATGGACACGCCTCCACCTTTAGTGTTTCGGTCCAGGTTTGGTGGCCGAAAGGTGCAGTATGAATTATAGTCTGGTAATGCAGGGGTGCTCTCTGGAGCTTTGAACCAGGTCTCTGTCACTGCACAGATTTCAATGTTCTCCATTTTAAGGAGTGCCTTGAGTGAGTGCATTTTGAGGTTTAGACTTCTAGCATTGAGTAGCATTACCCTCAGATTTTGCTTGCTTATACCTGTTACGGTGGTGAATTTGTCATTTGAACCTTGCCTAAAAAAGGCACTATAGGGGTGGCAAGAGCCTTTGCCAGTATCCGGAATCCCAAGGGCGACAGGTGCAGGCCATCTCTGGCAAAGCAGCATGGTCTGTCGAACATGTCATCCCAGGCAGACAGATACTGGATTCTCCTATTAAGGACAGCTTAGCTAGTTTCTAAACTCCCCCAAATCCAGAAAACACAGAAACCTATGCAGAGGAATGCACAAAAGCCCTGTATGACCAAATAAACAATTGCATAGAGACACCAGTACTAGACCAAAATAAACCCAGGTCAAACCACAAAAACAAGCCACCCGTATGGACCCCTGGTATCAATAAGTTGTACAACAAAAGAAAGAAAATCCTGTTATGAAGTAAGAGGGGATGTGCACAACAGAGCAATACGTCCCTCATAAGCCTAAACAAGTGAATTAGGGAACTAGTTTAGTCTCTGAAAGCAGACTTTGGGCAAAAATTACCTCCAAAGCTAAGGATAGCCATAATGCATTTTTAGTTATCTATACAATCTTAAGGGCAACACCCCAAAATCTGTGGAATTAGTTGTAGCTGGCATCTTCTATACTCAGCTGGAAGACATAGCAAATCTGCTGGCTGACAAATTCAGCTCAAATTTCATCTCTCTATCAGCTCCAGTTCTCCCCCAAAAAATACTCTCGACCATTCCGCCACTCCACCACCAATTATCATCAAAGAACAGGTTACCACTGTGCTCTGTAAAGCTAAAAACATGGTTTCAATGAGGTCTGGCAATATACCAGGTTGCCTCTTAAACAGTTTAAATCAGGACTTATCAGGATCATTAGGATTTCTATTTAACCACAGCCACTGGACTGGCTTTGTCCTGATAGAGTGGAGGACAGCAACAGTCATCCCACTGTATAAAGGGGGACCATCTACTGACCTGGGAAATTACAGACCCATTAGTTTGACTAGTCTTATATGTAAGGCCATGGAAAGAATAATCATGGACCTGATAAATAATGACATATCAGACCTCCAAACACCGGACCCGACTCAATTTGACTTTGTCAAGGGCTGGTTATGCCTACTGAATCTTGTGGATTTCTTTTAAGAAAGCCACTAAGGCAATGGATGATGGTAAAGCAGTACATATCATCTACCCTGACTTGGGCAAGGCATTTGACATAATACCCCACTCTGGTATTATCAGTAAACTCACAAAATTGGGCATAACTCCCTATGTCACTAGATGGATAATAATTTGGCTCATGGACACAACACTTGTGGTTAAAGTGGGTGAATCCAGATCCAGTAAGATGTCAGTTACTAGTGGTGTGTTACAGAGCTCAGTACTGGGACCACTCCTGTTTGGAATATACTTCTCTGAAGTCAAGGCTAATGTGAAGGCCTCTGGATGATAAAGTTTGCCAATGTCTGCAAGCTGGGGGCAATCACTGAATCCCCCAAGGATGTAGATATCCTTCAGGAGGGTCTAGATCAGAGAAATGATTGCTGCTAGAACCATGGCCTAAAGCTAAATGCAAATCTATGCATTTTCAGACCATTTAGGAAGTCATATACCCCTACAAATTATAACATCACTAGTGCACCTCTTAATCTAGGTACACAGATAGATAGTGTCCTGAATTTTGACTGCCACTTGTCCACAATGTGTATGTGGTACAACTTATAAGTGAAGATGTGGCATCCTGATCCAAGGAAATTATAGTCCCACTGTACTCAGCCCTCATTAGACCAATAATTGAGTACAGTGCACCATTTGGCATGTAGGTGACTAGACACTTATTCCAGCTGGAGTGACCTCAGAGGTTCTTCACAAAGAAAGAGTGTAAACAACAATGAATTATATGGATATACTAAAATCTATGTCCCTTTACTCTGTCTACTAAGGAGTGACTGATGCCTGACCTATAAGGCACTCAGAAATCCAGCCCTGATGGAGCTGCCACACATCTGCAAGTCAAATAGCATGAGGGTCACCTGATCTACATATCTAAATTTAGTCAGTGACTCAAACAAAACCTGCTGGAGAGACAGATATGTGTCTCAGAGATTGCCCCTTTACTGTAACAGGCTTCCTATTCACATTAAGCAGAGCCCTTCTCTGGTCTTATTCAAATACAATTTGAATCAATGAATGAGGAATCACAAATTCACATCTGTAGTAGTGCCTATGTCCCAAATGGACAGGGTCAATCTGTAAGATACTCAATGCACAGGTACAAATCCATGCCATTCTCTTGCCTCTGGGGGCCATATATGGGGTAAAAGCAGGTTATATTGCCTAGGCTTGTAAGGGCCCTTAAGGCATTAGGTTAGTAATCTCCTATGAGCCTATGGCTTCTTGGCGACATTTATAATCCAAAATTGGCGATCCTGTATTCTTTACTGAGTACCTCCATGGGTGGCCTGAGTTAATAGACAATTTGAGTCTGGTCCTAGAAGCTAGAATGGAATAAATAAGCTACATAGGAGGAATCAACCACATGTGAGAGCTGGCTTAACATGATGGATTGACAGTTGGAGTTAATTACATGAACAGAGGATAGCAGTCACCTTCTCTAGGTATCTACATAATCAGGAGTAGTAGACTTTAACTAATATTAGGGCCAGAGGAATTAATGAGTTATGTCACAGGAGTGGAGATACATGACATTAGTTTATCTGACCATGCAGTGGTGCTGATGGCTGTGAAGCTACCACTTCTGGCTTACAGGACTAAAGGGGTGGAGGTGAGCCCATTACAAATGGAGAGCGAAAACAAAGAATTAAATATGGGATATAATAGCTGATGTAGTAGACAGAAATCAACTTGCTAGAAGGTAAATCAGATTGTTTTGGGCAGAACGATATTAGGCAGAACTCAGGGGTGAGTTAACAGAGTAGGAGAGCAATAACAGAAGAAACAACAGCAGGAATCAGATCCAAGTAGATAAGAGGTTTATTGCACTTAGCGCCTCGGCCAGTCTAGCCTTCAAGAGTACCTATTCACAGTAAAAACAATCCCCTATATATGTATATCTATATATATATATATATATATATATATATATATATATATATATATATATATATATATCAAATGACAAATCAAGCAATTAAACGATCAATAAAACAATTAATTAAATAATCAAATTTTAAAGCAAACACTTCCAATTAATTTCTGTGTTTAACCCCTTTGGTACAAGAGTATCAAATTTTAAAATAAATACACTTTCTTTGTATAATACGCTTTTAATTAATCTCTCATCCCCCAATCTAGTAAATACCTTTTCTAAAATTGTTGCTTGTAACAAGGCAACATTACTATGATGTTTCCACATAAAATGTAATGCTATAGGGCTCTCCACTTTATGTTTTTTTAATATCTCTAACGTGTTCCTGCAACCTAGTTTAAAAATTTCTCTTAGTTTCACCAATATAAAATAGGTTGCAGGGACATTTCAAACAGTATATATATCACACCTTCTGTCTCACAACAGAAACTGTTGTTTGTCATAAAAGGTTTCCCATTAATTCTGTGAAAAACAGATACTATATGGCAACATATACTGAAATTAGTACAAGGTTTAGTGCCTTTACTGTTTAAAGAAACAGGAACATTCACTGTTGGCAATAAAAAATAAGACTTCACTAATTTATCACCTAAATTTTGCCCCCTGCTGTAAGCAATATAGGGCATAGTACCAACAATTCTACTCAAAGATTCATCTCTCAATAAGAATTTCCAATGTGATTTTAATATTTGGCAATTTTTTTCACAAACTTATTATATGTAGTAACACAAAATATTCTTTCACCCTTATTAAATTGGTGACTTTTTGTAGTGCAAATTTTTCCGTTAATGTGTTTAAACACATTAATGCCAATAACTTTATTAATGGATTCCCTAATCAAATCTTCACTATAATCCCTGTGTAAAAACATAGACAAAGTCTGACATATTTGTTTTTGTAAATCCAGTGTATTATTACACAGCCTTGAAAGTCTATTTCCCCATAAGGTAAAGCTTTTATAGTATGTTCAGGATGGCAGCTGGTACCATATAAATACTGGTTACCATCATCAAATCTGCGATGAACAGTAGTTTTGATGGAACCATCTTTCATACCAGTAAGGTGTACATCCATAAAATTGACTTCTACACCACACTGTAAACCATCAAACTTAATATTATAAATGTTATTATTTAACTGAAACAAAAAATATGGAACTTTATCTAACCCCCATTACAAATAAAAATAAAATTGTCAATATATCTGAAATAAAATAAAACATGCTACTCTTTTGAAATTTAGCCATAAATAAGTTTGCGCACATGGGGGGGGGGGCGAGTGGTGCCCCCATGGTTTACCTCACAACTGATGGTAAATTACTTTATTGAAGCTGAAATAATTATGCAATAAAAAAATGAACCAATTCTATCACATAATGGGAGTCCTTGATGTAAGAGCCTAACTTCTCCACATGGGGTAATAAAAAATTGTGAATAAGGAGACCCATATTGTGTAAAAAATAATTAGTTGCAGAAACTATTGGTCTTCCTGTGGGATTCACATTACTTTTATGCATTTTTGGAAGACAATAAAAAGTCACTAGACTACATCAATCAATATTAAATTTAGTATCAATATATTTCTTAGTAAGGTAACCTAAATGGCATCCCTTTTGTAACAAAACAATGAAGTCTTCCATAGCTTTTAAGCACTTAGTAACATCACATACTTCATATGTTGTATTGTCATTCAAATGCTGCATACACATATTGATATATTGTACATAATGAAGCACTACAGTTTTGTTGCCCTTATCAGAAGGTTTAATAATTAAATCTTGCCTAGCCATCAAATTTTTAAAATCAAGCCACTCATTTTGGTCATATTATACTGGTGATATGATATTTTACTATACTCTTCAAAAAACTCATGCACAGAAAAGCATAACATTTCTGAAAATCAATGAACAGTATTGTTCACATAAGGAGGAATAAATTTTCTTTTAAAATACAACATATTTGTATCCAAAGGAGTATATGCATTAGGCATAACATCAACATTAAGGTCATCAGAAACACAAGAATAAAAACTATCATCATCACAATCTGTTACAATGCTAGTGCTTTCATACTGTGTGTTCAATTGTTCAGTAAAAAAAGACATTTAAGATGCAACTTCCTAACAAACTTAAATATTTCTTGCCTTACTATATGAAATGTAGGTATCACTGAAGGAACAAATTTTAGTCCAAGGTTTAATACGGAGTATTGTTCATCCATAAGGAAGCAACCCGATAAATTTACAACATTAGAAACATTCTGATAAGCAGATAAGTCAGTTCCATCTACCTCTCTTATATTGTTGTTTAAATTGTCCTTCATTTGCTGCAGAATTGTAATTAGTTCCTCTCTTCTTACTACCTCCTTTGGCGCCTTCTCAGTTGTTCTGAAAGTGCTGCTGGTGAAGTTCTGGTTCTTGTGCTAGGGGAGATGGAGGATATGATTGAACATCCATATCAGAATCTGTAGTATACCCCAGTCCATCCAAAGAGGCAAAGGAAACAGAAAGTTGTTTTTTCATTGTAGGTTTACCATTAAACCCAACGGATGTACTTTTCTTATTTTTCCATAAAAAAGCACACCCATTATTATAATCATGCAGGTCTCTTTTAATTTTATTTAACTTAAAATTGACCTGCTGTTTTTCAAAAGTATTTAATTTGTTGTTCATGTTATTAAACATTTCATTAACCCTGGGAGAACTAATTTTGTTTAAGATATCAGTGTGCATGGTATTAAGATCACTTTTAAGTTTTTTATGTAGAAGTTGCTCCTATTCTATTAAAATGTTAACCCACTCCATTGCACACTTATGCACTGCAGATAACCATCTGTCTTTAAAGGCTGCATCCACAAAGTCTGTAGAATCAAAAGGTGTGGATGGTCTTTTAAATGCTCGCAATCCTCGGGGAGCAATATTTAACTCAGAATGCCTAATCAAGCCCAATAAATTAAAATGACAGCGGGTCTCTCTGTAAATCAGTTTCTCAAAAGTATCAAAACTATCCTGCACTTCTTGAGGAAGAGAGGCATTACTATTACCACCAATACTGGCGAAAGGATTGTTATGTCTCTGTATTCTCTCTTCAGCATACTTAAAAGTAAAACTGTTAAGGTGTGGATGGTCTTTTAAATGCTCGCAATCCTCGGGGAGCAATATTTAACTCAGAATGCCTAATCAAGCCCAATAAATTAAAATGACAGCGGGTCTCTCTGTAAATCAGTTTCTCAAAAGCATCAAAACTATCCTGCACTTCTTGAGGAAGAGAGGCATTACTATTACCGCCAATACTGGCGAAAGGATTATGTCTCTGTATTCTCTCTTCAGCATACTTAAAAGTAAAACTGTTTAACATAGACTCACCGCTGCTAATAAAGTTAACATTTCCAACACCATTGAATTGAGTTGGGTTAACATTGGGAGTAGAACCATGCACTACAAAACTGTCCATAGATTTCTGTGAACCAGGGATACCCAATGTGATGCAGCCACAGTGCAGTCCTCACGAAAAACATGGGGAATATTCTGGTTAGCATCCGAAGCCATGGATAAACAACAAAAGAAACCACCAATGTAGGAGAACCGATGTAGAATAAACAACAACAGGAATCAGATCCAAGTATATAAGGGGCTTATTGCACTTAGTGCCTAGGCCAATCTAGCCTTCAAGGGTATATATTCACAGTAAAAACAATCCCCTATATATATATATATATATATATATATATACGACAAAGCAATTAAACAATCAATAAAACAATTAAGAAAAATCCCTTAGGCCCTTGTGGATTTTTGGTATCCCAAAAATATTGGACACCTAAGGGCCTAAGAAATCCAAAATGTAGGCCCATTGTGGATGGTAAAAGGTCAAAGACCTACTTCATTAGTAAATATTTAGATCAAAATATGCAAAAAAGTCTGGGCATTTTTAATTACATTGGTAAGGACTCATGGGCATTTCTGAACAAATTAAATGGGATTACTGTAGTACCTGAGTTAATTTTGTTAACCATCAATGTTGTCAACCTTTTTTCTGTGATCTCACATGGGGAAGGTTTAAGCTGGCTTGAACAGCAGCTTAACAAAACTAACATTTTCCGTCAGGATGAGGTGAATACATTTGTGGTATTAATGGAGGTTGTATTAAAGAACAACTATATATGTTTCGAAGGGCAATATTACAAACAAATAATAAGTGTGGCAATGGGGGCTGCTTGCGCCCCCATATTTGCCAACCTGATTATGTCCTATTGGGAACAGGAATATTTAATGAAAACCTCATTTATGTCACATATTTTGCATAACACTAGATTTCTGGACGATCTTTTCCTTGTTTGGAAGGGTACTGAGGAAGATTTGAATGAGTTCCTTGTGTGGATTAATGGAACTGTGCAATTTTTGAAATTCACACATGAATATAACAAGGAAAGGATTAATGACCTAGATGTGGAATTGGAAATTGATCAGTTAGATAAAAAGTTTATTACCAGAATTCATAGAAAGAAGACTTTTTCCAATTCCTATTTGGATTATGGTAGCTGGCACCCGCACCATCAAAAGAAGCCTGATGTCAAAGGTCAGCTGGTTCGGCTGCCAGAATGGTTAGTTTGCCTGATGATTTCCTGGTGGAAATAGAATTCATTATACAGGTGTTCAGACAAAGGGGGTACCCTGAGAGTCTTTTAAATTAGGTTAGGGTTGAACTCTTGAACAAACGTGAGCAGGGTATTTATAGGCCTATTATAGGCAATAGATTTTTGGGACCTAATAGAAGGGTAGATAACATAGCTAACCCTAGTTCAACCCTGATCATAACCTACAATGGGGTGGCAAGCACCATCACTGGGGTTATTAAAGCAAACTGGGAGATTTTGCAGTTTCATGGTAATATTGCACATAGGGTTGGGAAGACCCCTAGGTTTGTGTTTAGAAAGGACAGATCCCTAAAGAATATATTGGAAGGAAGGAAAAAGGATGGAAAAATTAATAGAAAAATTGGGAATTACAGGTGTAATGCTTGTGTATATTGTTCCTTTATACTTGAGACAAAGGAAAAGTTCAGAGTTAATGGGAGGATTATTAACATCCATGAGCACTACAATTGTAACAGCTGTAACGTCATTTATATGTAATGTCATTATATGGATAATTGTGAAAATTGTCCTATATTTTATATAGGTAAAACATCTAGGAAATTCAAAGTTAGGATCAGTGAGCACCTTGGTGACATTAGGCATTGTAGAGTCACCAGTGCCCTGTATAGGCAAGTACAAGAACATCAGGGCCATCAGTTTAAATTTTTGGTAGTTCAACAATAGGTCAAAGATGAGCAGGGATGTATATTGGATATTCATTTGGATGTACTGGAACTGAGGTGGCAATTGTATTTTAATGCCTCTCAGTACCCAGGCATGAATGAAATGATAAGTATATCCAGTATTTTGAAAAGGGACCACATTTTAGGCTAACTGAATTAATTTGTTACTGTATAGAATTTAATGTTTATATATTTTTTATACAGTTTTAAGATGGTTTTAATGTTATTTTTATAAGGAATTTTAAGTCTGCATATGAAACTTGATGATGGTAATTAATTGTATCAGTGTTGAATGGGTTTTTATTGCCAATGTGGGTCTTCTGCTTTCAAGTGATTCTCATTAAAGTTTGATTGATTAATTGGGGAGGGTATATAAAAGATTGAGTGTTGTGTGCACACTGTTCTGATGAAGTCTCTTTAGTGGAGAGGAAAGTGCTCAAATCGAATAAAGTGGTTGTCTCATTTGGATTTGTTTTTCTTCTTGCTGGCTCTTGGACAGTCAGGAAAAAGGTAAGAGGAAATATGGGTGCCCAGCAAAGAGGTGGGTTGGGTTGTGTGAGAGAAGACCTGCGACAGTCAGGCATGACTGTTGAAGAAGGTAAGAGAATGGCACTGAGTCAAGAGAGATGGTGACAGTTGATGCTACACCCCAACCTCAGGTAGAAAAGTTGGGAAAAAGCAGTTGATGATGATGATGATATACTGAGTATGCAAGAATCACTGCAATTATGATTTGTAAATGAGGGTGGAAAGTGTTAGGAGGGAATGAGGACAGAAGAAGAAGAAAATGCAGGGATCTGTGAATGGAGATATTACTTTCATGTCTGGATTCCTAAGTTTGGAATATGGAACGGTGTAAGACTGGATGAGGGTCGATGGAAAAAATGAAGAGGATATATAGTTAGCTGTCACGTAGTCTTCTTAACAAAGGGAAAGAACATGAGGATACAACTGAAGCTGGGAGTGTAACTGCAACAAATTGCAGAAATTAGTGATAACAGTGAAAAATAGATGGCACTATAACTAACATAAAACAAAATTAAAACATTATAGAAGATGGAATGTGATGGGTAGTGATGGGAAGTGAGACAGATGAAAAGGGAATTTATTTGCCACCTAAATTCTACTGGGAGTCTAAATATGTTCAGCTACCAAGAAATCCAGTAGAAAGAGTAAGAGTACAGAGCAGAAGGAAGAGAGGGTAGGAACTAAACTTTTATCCAAATTATATGAAATAACCAGGAAAGGGAAAGAGAGAAAAGTTGTGTGTGGGATGGAACTATTCATGTTACTTGATATCTTACAATTAGCTTCCATACAATATGTTGGATCTTTTCTGCCTGTGTCTCTGCTGAAAAATGGGTTCTTGCCCAGTTGCACTTTCTCGGTTAAGGATTCAGTAAGATAAGTAATAAATAATAATAATACAGTATGGGTATTGTGAGTGTTGAAAGTATTGAAAGTGGGGAACATAGCCACCACCTAAATTCTCTGAGGGAAAAAGAGAGAGAGAGAGAGAGAGAGAGAGATACAGGAAAGGAATGTGGAAAAAACGGGTGTAGAGTGGATACATTTTATATTAAATCGTACATAGGTTGGAATATACATTTTACCTTAAATCTTACAGAGTACTGAAAGTAGGGGAAATATCTGCCACTTACATTCACATAGAGAGAGAGACACACACACACATCCATACATCCATCCATCCATCCATCCATCCATCCATCCATTCATCCATCCGTTCATCCACAGCCCCCTTTTACCCATCTTTGCACATGAAGAGGGGGTCAGGGAATCATTTCAACAGTTCATTTACAGTGCTGGTTGGGTAGTCCTGCTGCAGTAACAGAGTGAGATGTATATCATGGACTGTATAATAAGGTAGTCAGCGATGGAAATGCGGTGTGGAGTACATTTGTGCCAGTGACAGAAGAAGCAATGGAATCTGCAGATATGAAGACAAATTAAGACTGTTATTGGCTGTGCTAAAACAGAGTTTGAGTGGCGCTGTTAAGGAAATGACACAGGAGTCAAGTATAGAGTGCAGAGGATTAAAGCTATAATATGTAAATCTGCTGCTTCCTTGGGGCAAAGGTTTGATTTTCTGAGCCTTCATTTGCATACTGTGTGAATCTGAGCAAGTCACTAAACTAGACAGATTTCTGGAGCAGCTAAGAAGCTGGGACAGGGTCCTTAGTGGTCTCCTTCTCTGCATGAACAGTAACTATCTATGAACCTATGGGCAGGATTGGCAACATGGGTGTAAATGTAATAGTATGAGACAGGTGGGAATAATAGTAGGGTAGAGGAACAGAGTGACATGGAACAGGAAAAAAAACATGTGACCATGAAGGAATCAGTTGCTGCACATGCTCAGACAGAATCCTTTGCCACAAAACTTCTCAAAGCAAGAGAAGGCACCAAGAACTAAGAAGAGGATTAAAACTTTCTGGACAGTTTATTTGCTTGTTAAATTAACTAGTGATCTATTCACACCTGGCCGCCATGATGACAGACACTACAGAATACCAGTTTTAGTTCAGGCTAGTTGCCATTAAACTGGTTGCATTTATCAAGTGCCATATTCACTTTGTTAGTTCATCCTTCAAACAGGAATGTTGTTTCTTTATAAATCCATGCTAGTCAGGTCAGTACTTCACACTTGAGGCAACTACCACACAGATAATATAATTCTCAAGAACTTTCAAAAATAGATATAGAATAAACTATTTTAAACTCAGAAGAAACACTTTTACTTGCTAGAAAAGTATCAAAGTAATTCCAACATCCAGTCAACATTACAGAGCATACATACATATTAAACACATAAATAATGATTGTAAGTGATACCTGGTTGTACAGAAATAAATGTTAGCTACACAAATATGAAAAGTTGGAGCGTCGTCCTTAATGAATGAACCAGATTAACTTCCCACAGACTAAGTAATGCCTCAATTTATGAATAAAAATATTAGTACTCCAGTTATGTGATCACTAGACAGTAAGAGTTGTCCATGTTCAGAGACTGCACTGTTCTTTAAAACTAAATTATAATTACTTAAACTATATAACAGGAGTAATATCTTGGACAAGTGTGATTTTTGGATGATATTCACTTCTTGTTTAAATATTTATTCTGACAGCCTTCATCCTCAGGATCAAACCTGGACCATCAGGAGTAATTCTCACTATAAATCCCAACTATCCAAGTTATTATTCCCACAATACTGAACAAGGCCATTTCATATTTTTTAATCACAGAATATGGACTTGTTAAAGAAAGGTGAAAACTGTGCACTGTGAGAAAGGAATATTTTACAGAGGATGTACATGCCACTAGTCTCAACAAGGACATTAAACAACGTGAACATCCCTGTCACTTCATTTCAAAGTGCAAGGATTGCTATTGGTTATTTCCTCATGAAAGAAGACAAGTTTAGGTGTTCTCTGTAACCCTTCAACTTTTTAATAAGTTTTTCATATCAACTGTTTTACCCTGGCAGATCTAAACTCTTCATTAAGTTTTGCTCAGGAATACATTATTTTATGTTTTCATTTTGGAGTCCCCATTTTGTAGCAGAGACACTTTCCTGTGGGAACTATTTTTGCTTTTCAGTAAGTCTAACACCTCAGTTATATTTTCTGAATGCTTACCACAAGGCAAACAAAATTGTAGAATACGGCATCATCCCATTCATTCTCCTTTCTTTTATGTATGCTTTTTATCTGAAAGTATTGGGTGGTCTGACACTTGTTAAATTGTGTCCAGAATAAATGTATGCTCTTCCAAATCTGAGTCTGAGGCCTCAGATGTTCAAAACTTAAATCTGCAATAGCTGCATATCTACTTAACGCGCTAGCTTGTAAAAAGTACTGCTTCCTGTTTCTTGTCTGTGGACTTAGTTTTTTTAGTATTTGATAAACATTACATTCTACCATCCTGACAGTCGACAGTACTGAAAGCAGCAGAACACTTTTGGCAAAAGTGTAATTTGACCATGTCTCAGGGAAACTCTATGCTTATATGCTTAGGGAACTCTATGCTTATATGCTTGTATGCATAAAGGTAAAATATCCCCTTGTATTTAAAGAGTTGTCTACTAAAACAGTAACACAGTAACCTGCAATGCAGTAATAACCTAAGAATTAAGGCTAATGCAGATGTAACCTTATACAATATTTTATTTAGTGGCTACTAGTGCAGTGATATTTTAAATGTGTTTGATAACAAAAATGGCTGAAAAATATCCAATGCCCTCTTGCTAACCTTGACTGTCTGCAAAGGTGCCACTGGTGTTACCAGTATACTAAAGATTATCAACCTATTGCTGCCTGAACTAAGGGAATAAATATGAGAGACAACAAATATGCCCTCAGTAAATGTATTCATACTACTGCTTTCTACAGATCCAAGTTTCAACAATGAATACACCAGGCTTTGAGCCTTGCCCTGATTCTTCTTGTTTGTGCCACAGAAAATACCTGCAACTCTACTTTGAACTACAGAGTTTTAAAGCCTGGGATTTAGAGAAATGGGAATAATATGGGTCCTCTGGCAGTGCCACACCCATCCCATATGGGCCCTCTGGCACTGCAATATCCATCCCATATGGGCCCTCTGGCACTACCACACCCATCCCATCTGGCTCTCTGGCACCTCCACACCGATCCCATATGGGCCCTCTGGCACTGCAATATCCATCCCATATGGGCCCTCTGGCACTACCACACCCATCCCATCTGGCTCTCTGGCACCTCCACACCGATCCCATATGGGCCCTCTGGCACTGCCACACCCATCTCAGGTTAAATGTAATTTTTTTTAGCACAATATTCTCTCTTATACCTTTCATGCTGCTAGGTTTATGCACAGGAAACCTTGGCTTTCTATTCCACCATGGTTTCAGGATAAATTTACAATGTCACCACCCTGGTTTAACCTTGCAAGGGATGAGCTTGGATTTAAACTGTGTCCCCTGCTTGATTAATTTTTAGATGATAAAGTTCTGAAAACCTGGTCAGATAGGAATAGGCAGCTTCACCTGAATCAGTCATTTGTTAAACAAGTATACAAAAACTACATAAAAACCAGCAATACATTTGTATACTTATACACTGAACCAAACAAAAGCCACAAACCCAACTTGAAAAACTAAAACCTTGGCAGCCAAGAGCACGATCACACCGTAAATTTATTGATTAAAAAGTACATTTAACACTTTTGACCTGTTAGCTTAGACTTCATCACAATAAGCATTGTGAAAAAAATAAATAACAGTTAACCTCTCTCTTTCCTTCTAAAATCAAAAACCACTGGGGAGCCATTAAGGATTTAATTACACAGCCTGAATCCAAGTACCACACAAGTACCGCGGGAGAAAAGATAACATAAATCAAACAACCAATTAATATAACAATCACCCCCCTAATACTAAAAAGACTTAACCATCTCTATATGAGCTTTAAATAAATTAGTTATAAACATTAAAAATTCAATATAACAACTGAACTCAGATCATAATGTTAAATGCAATGAATGGCACAACTATGTACAAAAAAAATCCTCATTACGTCTACAATAAACAGTTGCTAAACTAATTAAGTTTACATGCTGAAAAAAGATAGAACAATGAAAAAAATACTAAAAAACTCAGATGTCCATTAAATGTTTAGTATAAACTCATACTAAAACAGGAAAAATGTATACCACATATGTTGTGAAAGCCCACCTGGAATCAGTACCTGTTTTTAAGGTATACCATTGAGTTATCTTAATTTTAATATAGAACATGATATATTATTCATAAGAAAGCTGCTTTTAATCAAAGGACACTACTAACAGAGGCTATATCATTAAGCCCCAGGTGATGGTAGAATTAGATTTAATTGACATCTTAGCACCTTCATTTCCAACCAATCTTTTCAAATGTACTTTTTAACCAGTAAATTTCAGGTGTGATTATGCTCCTGGCTGCCAAGGTTTTTATACTTATACATTGCTTAAGGCAAAGTCAACCACATACCTTCACTATTAATAAAATAATACTTCATTTATAAGAAAAACTAAGAAAGTGCAATGTATACAACACAGCGAGGTTTCAGGGAGACAGTTCACAAAGATAACAAAAAAAGAAAGAATGTAGTACAAAACATTTCATGTGAATAATACAGCTCTGTCTGAGATTACATTATAGTTCTTAAAGGTTCATAGGCCCAGAAATTGTAGTTTTTTGGCCGTTTAGGCAGTTTTTCCATCCCTTTCAACTTGATGGTTCAAAAGCCAACATTTGCGTGGGTTTACACTTGTTTAAGCTTTGCCTACTGGCGCTGAGCTGAGGTAAGTTATTACTGGTGCCAGAAGGTTTGCTCTTCATTTTTTCCCTTAAATCTTGCTAGTTCTTTCTCTCACTTGCACTTCAAATAGCTTAATCGCTTTGCACTTCAACAGGTTTTTGTAGCAATTATTGTTGCATACCTAAGTGCCATCAGCACTAGTTGTTGTTCACGGCAATAGCTCCAGTACTTAGTAGCTATAACCACCCCTCCTGGCATGATTAAAGGGCAGTTTCCTGTGCTTTCTCCTATTAACTTAGTGCACTTGGGCATTCTAAGGCAGTGTAGCAACTGCCTCATGTACACAGACAACCCTCTCCTCTTACCTCCCAACATTCAGACTTGTGAGAGATGCATTTATATCACCAAATTGGAAGCTATGCACTCTCCAGCCAAGACCAGACTAGCTGGTAAAGAGGAGAAGGTCAACATCTGCACCACACCACACCACATGGAACACACAGTTCTCCAGAACACCCACCATCACAGCTCTCACATAAAAACACAAACCACACACCCACATTCATGGAGGCTCTCAATAGAAATTTACCCATACAGCAGAGACCTTCAAGACAGAAATGCACTCAAACACCACAAGACAGCACAAAGCACAGGACACATACCTCACTTCCGCAGTGTGCCCCTCAACCTAAGCCCCTAAGGCTAAACACCTTGACCAATACATTAATCATAGGTAACTCAATAGTGAGGCACACAGATATCCCACTCACTAGGTTGAATAAGGAGAAGGTAACAGTCAGCTGTCTGTCAGGTGCCAGAATCGGATACATAATGCACGCACTCAGGTCACTCCACAACAAGTACAAGTATGACTCTGTCATTGTCCATGTGGGTGGGAATGACCTGAGAAGTACCTCCCTGGACTACATGAAAAGAGACATGGTGGAGCTCTCGGATTATGTGGCCCAGGCAGGTATGACCCTAGCCCTGAGCAGTATCCTACCAACACCCAGAATGATACCACAGTACAAACAAAAAATGATTGACTTCAACTATTGGCTAAGTTTCTGGTGTCATTCTAAGGGAATCCAGTATCTGTCTGCTTGGGATGACATGATTGACAGACCTTAATGCTTTGTCAGAGATGGCTTGCATCTGTCACCCTGGGCTTCCAGGTACTGGCTAAGGCTCTTGCCACCCCTATAGTGCCTTTTTTAGGTAGTGTTCCAAAGACCAAATTGCTACTGTAACAGCTATAAATAAATGCAATCTGAGGGTCATGCTGCTCAACGCTAGAAGTCTAAATCTCAAGATGCACTCACTTGAAGCACTCCTCAAAATGGAGAACATTGACATTTGTGGTGTAATGGAGACCTGGTTTAAAACAGCAGAAAGCACCCCTGTGTTACCAGGCTATAACTCATTCCACACCTTTCGGCCCTGAAACATGGACCATAGCTCCAAAGATGGTGGAGTCTCCATATTCATAAAGTATATGCACATCTCCAGACTAGTAGCCCAGCATAATGCATCTGAGATACTTCAGGTATAACTAACATTGGGTAAGATGGCGATCCAGGTCATAGCCTGCTACAGGTCCCCAACCATGTCCCTAGACTCTCACTTCACATTCCTAAGCACCCTGGAATCTATCAAGGTCCAACCCAACACTCTCATACTAGGAGACCTCAACTACCCCTCCATCAACTGGGAAAACTACTCAAGCACCAATACACTGGCCCAGTGCTTCCTGAAATTCATCACTTTCAATGTCCTGGACCAGCTCATTCTGACCCCCACTAGAAGAAACAACATCCTTGGCCTGGTTATTACTAACATGGGTGACCATTGATCTACACCAGTAGTCAATACATCCTGGTCAGATAAGACCATAAATTAATCACCATGGAAATCCACATCTCACCCACACACCCCCACAAAGGTAACCACCTTGAACAACTTCTCCAAACTGACTTTGGGCTCCTAAAAACAGAGGCGGCTAACTTCACAGCACCCCTGCCAGTGGAAAATAGCAGCATGACTGCTGAATCATACACCAACATATACATAAATGCATGGAACTAGCCATACCCAACAGAACCAAGACGCTCTCCACCAAAAAAAGGAAGCCAATCTGGTGGTCCCTTGCTGTTAATAAACTCTACAACAGAAGGAAGAAACTGTTGCAGAAAAGGTGACGTCCCAAGACTGGAAAAACTCCCTTATTAACCTCAACAAAAAGTTGAGATCCCTCATCAAATCCTCTAAAGCTAGATATGAAGGCAGAATTGTGACAGACACTAAAAACAATCACAAAGCCTTCTATAGTTATATCAAGAACCTCCACGGCAATACCCAGATTTGCTCTGAGTTACTGCACAGTGGTACTTCCTATACTGAGCCAAAAGACATTGCCATCATACTGGCCGACAGATTCAGTGCCAACTTTACCCCTCTCCCCCCCAAAATGACCAATCACAATACCAGAAGAATGCCAGGCACACAGCATTACTGCAGCAAAGGTTAAAGCTGCATTGTCCAAGGCCAAGAATACAGCTTCCATGGGACCTGATAATATCCCTGGCTGTGTTCTACATGAACTACAAAGCAAACTGGCACCACATCTGTGTGCCATGTTCAGTCACAGCCTCACCTCAGGCTTTGTCCCTACCAAATGGCACACTGCTACAGTCATCCTGCTCCATAAAGGGGAGGCAACTACAGACCCTGGGAATTATCACCCCATTAGCCTGACAAGTTTGATATATAAAGCTCTGGAGTGCATCATCATGGACCTGATTAACAAAGATATAGGAAATCTCCAAACTCTAGACCCCATGCAATTTGTCTTTGTGAAAGGGAGATCATGCCTGCTCAACCTTGGTTGACTTCTTTGAGTCAATCATCAGGGCTGTGGATGAAGGTAAGGCAGTGCATATAGCCTACCTCGATCTGGCCAAAGCCTTTGATACCATTCCTCACTCAGGAATTATTGATAAACTCACCAAACTAGGCATAAACCCCTATATCACTAGGTGGGTGGCAAATTGGCTCACAGATAGAACACACAGTGTGAAGGTAGTAGACTCCAAGTCAGACTGCCGACCAGTCACAAGTGGAGTCCCACAGGGATCGGTCCTGGGTCCTCTCCCATTCGGCATCTTCTTCTCAGAAGTCCAGGCCAACACAAAAGGACTCTGGCTGACCAAGTTCGCAGATGACTGCAAGCTGGGAGCCATTATTAACTCGAAGTGATGCAGACATCCTACAGAAAGGCCTCACTGAGACCAATGACTGGTGTTGAAACCATGGCCTTAAGATTAATTACAAAAAATGTGTCATCATCCTCTTTAGTAAAAACTCATTTCCCATTAATTACCGCATTGATGGGAGCCCACTGAATGCTGAAGGCGTTATAAGAGATCTGGGGATGCAAGTTGACTGTAACCTCTCCTTTGACCACCACATTGCCACTGTGGTCAGAAAGTCTTTCTATGTGGCACATCTCATTGCCAAGGGTTTTGCATCCAGGAAGAAAGAGGTCACTGTCTCTTTCTACTCTTCCCTCATTAGACCAGTCATTGAGTCTAATGCCCCAGAACCTTCAAACCACAACAGCTCACAGCACCAAATCAGGTGAGACAAAGGAGTTGCAAATAAATGCCAAACTTTATTGGTAACAGTTAAGCGTTTGCTTCTCCTTCAAGAGACTTCACCAGAACAAACTTCATTACAAACCCAGCCCTTAAATACCCTTACTTAATGATGTCACATGAATCACTTAATTACACCTTAAAAACACACTACACGATTTTACAAAAAATAAGTAAATAAATGAATAAAACTCACTCATATTGTATTTGGCTAACATTATAAAACATTTAAAACATTAAAACACATCTAATATTTAATTTAATTGTGTCTTATAGGACACTTCAAACCATCTAGCCCATAATATGTTTTAAATTTAAAATACATGCAATATTAACTGTCTCATTTAATCCAGGGAATTGGGTGGCATCCAACCTTAACTGCCATCTCAATTCACTTGCATCCAAGTGTAAGTCTACTATTTTACCCTGAGGGTCCTTTACTATATGATCAATAGCCAGAAACTTAAATGAGTGTGTCCCATTGTCTTTAATATGTCTAAATAAAACATTAGTAATTTTTATTTTCTTTATGTCATAAAGATGTTCACTGATACGTGTCTTTCCTACATAAAATGCCAAGCATTTTTGACATTTAGCCAAATAAACTACATTAACACTACTACAATTGTAGTGTCCTTTTATAGAGATAGAATTGTTTTTATTCAATTTAAACTGCTCTCCTGTTTCAAAGATGTGGCAACAATAATTGCACTTTCCACATTTTGTATTACCTTTAGCTCTATTTGAAAGGCCATGTGCATTTTCATTATACTCAAACATGTTTTTAAGGGACCTGTCCTTCCTATATACAATGCTAGGGGGACACTTTCCCACTTTTGTCCCTACATTCAGGTCAAAAGCCAGGATTTCCCAGTTATTGACAACCGCCTGGGTGATACCCCCAGAATCCAGGTTAAAAGTAGTTATAAACCTGAATCCCACTTCATTTCCCCTAAATCTGTGATTAAGAACCAGTTCACTTTGCAGCCTATGAGGCCCACCCAAAATTGGTATATAAATACCTTTATACCTTTTACCTATCACTTCCTTGGATAATTCTTCCAACAAATCCAGGGGATAGCCCCTTTTAACAAACATGTTGACTATAAAACCAATTTCATCATGAAAATGTTCATCATGACTAACCATCCTGGCCACTCTTACCAGTTGGCCTTTGATAATTGCTCTTTTTTGATGTAAAGGGTGCCAACTTTTAAATTCTAAATAGGAATTTGAAAAAGTTGACTTTCTATATATCTTAGAATATAGGAGACCATTAATCTTATCAACATTCAACTCTATGTCTAAATATGTGATTTGTTCTTCACTAAAGCAATAGGTAAATTTTCAGAACTCCACTATGTTGTTAATATAACAAAAAATTAATCTAATTCTTGTTGACTACCCCTCCACAACAAAAAAAGATCATCCAGGAATCTAGTATAATGTCATTTTTTTGTCCAAAAACTACTTTTCATTAAAACTTCCTGTTCCCAGTATGACATTACAAATTTTGCAAATATGGGAGCATAGGCAGCCCCCCATGGCTACCCCAGTGGCTTGTTTAAAATATTGCCCTTCATAATGTATATAATTGTTGTTTAAAACCAATTCAATCAGGGCAATGATCTTATTAATGGTGTCCTGGTCATACATTCTAGTTTTTGCTAACTGCACCTCCAACCATATTATACCTTCAAAATGTGGTATAATACTAAACAAATTAACAACATCCACAGTCACCATAATCAACTCAGGCTCTCATTTTATTTCATTCAATTTCTTTAAGAAATGCCATGAATCCTTTGTAATATATTCAAATATTTGTAAGCCTTTCTGTAGACAATGATCAATCTACTTGCTCATATAGCAAGTTTTTGATCTATTATCATCCACAATAGGCCTAAAACTTAAATTTGTAAGGCCCTTGTGGATCTTCAGTATTCCGAAAATATTCGGAATCATGGGATAGTCATTTTTTTATATAATTGTATTCATCAAGGCTAATTTGACCTTGGAACAACATATCATCCAATGCTAGGTCTATCTTTCTATAAGCAATGTGTATCTCATTTAAGGATCTTTCCTCATATGTACTATCCATGAGCAGCACATTCATTTTGTTTAAATATTCCACCCTATTCATTAAAACCACTCCCCTCCCTTTATCGGGTTCCATTATGCGCACTGTTTTGTCTTTAACAAAATCATTTAATAAGGCTAATCCACCACTGTTCAAATTACAGCAATTCTCCCCATGGGACTGTTTAAAGTGCTGCCTTATTTGTTTTTCACACATTCTTTCATAAACCCAAATGGAATTATTCAAAGGGGGATTGAAAGTACTTGGTTTTCTTAATAAAACACTTTCATTATCTTTTCCATTCACATTTAATTCATTACCCCCTTTACCAAACCATACTTTAAAGTTCAATTTATGGGTAAAACATTTTGATTTGGTGCTGTGAGCTGTTGTGGTTTGAAGGTTCTGAAGTTTCAATTTGTGGTGGAGTATAATACCCCATTTGGCATGTACCTCACTAGACACCTGTAACATCTGGAGAGGCCACAGAAGTACTTTATGTAGAGGATCCTAGGCATTAAACACATGTCCTACATGGAGAGACACAAAAGACTCCAGCTATTCTGTCTCATATCGCCTACTTAGAGATGATCTTTGCTTGACTTACAAAGCCATGTCTGACTCAGCTCTGTTAGAAATGCTACATCTAAAGAAATCCCTCTGTACCACACACTCCAGAGACCTCAACCTCATTACCGCAATCAATAGAACATGCTGGAGGGACAGGTTCATAACCCAGAGACTGCCCAAGCTCTGGAATAGACTTCCCATACATGTCAAGCTGTGCACCTCTTTGTCCCTCTTCAAGAGAAATCTTGATGAGTGGATGGGTAATAGAAAGTTCACCCCAGGGATCACTCCAGTGGTTCTACTTGATAGAGGCACTGGGAACTAATGTGCCAAGGGACGTCTATGGACTAAGCTTGTAAAGGCTCCAGGGCCATTAACCTAGTACACACCTATGAACCTATGTACTATGCTAGCTGCCCTTGTGAGCCATTTTAATCCTAGCAAATTTCCCTTTTGGTGTTTGAATTAGCCTATCCTATTTGGTGTTAGAATGGCCTTACCTATTCCATAGTCAATAATTGCATATTATCCCTAGTGAGAATAACTGGGATCATACCATAAATAACTTGGTGGTGACCCATGTATGGAACAAAGCATTTACGAGCTGCCTGTGTCCATAATTCCAGTGTAAATTTTCTGATTCCCTTCCATAGAGCCAAATTGTGCTTGAATATGGGCAGGGATGAGTTTTGTTTCACAGGGATGGGAATCTGTTCCAGAGCAGAGTGCTCATCTGCGAGATAAACCTGTTATTCCAAAACCATTCTGTTGATGAAGAAGTTTAGATCCCTAAACCATGTATTTCTGATGCCATTTGACTTGCTGATGTGCAGTAAATCCATTGGTACTGGGTTGGAGGATGACTTGTATGCAGACACAGTTCACCTCTTAGAAGTCTGTGGGATGCTGAGTTCAGCAACAGGGTGTTGATTTGGTTCATGTAGGACATATTGTTCAAGCTTTCTATGCTTTTAGTAGGTATCTCTGTGACCATTACAGTTGTTGCATGTGTATGAACAGATGCATACCAAATGAGGCGTTATACTCAATGATTGACCTAATGATGGCTAAGTAAAGGGGTGAATGACATTGCTAAATCTAGACACAAACTCTCTCTTTATAAACTGTGTAATATAGAATGACTTTCTTATCACAATGGACATATGTTGGTTGAATATTAGGTCACTGTCCACATAAGTACCTAAATCCTCAACATCTTAGTCAACTAGGGTGTATTGTCAATGTGGTAGTTCCCAGGGAACATGACTTCCCAAAATATAGCCTGACTAGCTTAGTCTGCAAGGCTATGGAGAGGATCATCATGGAGCTCATAAACAAAGACATTGGGGACCTACAGACACTAGATCCTACCCAGTTCGGCTTTGTCAAGGGCAGATCCTGCCTTTTGAACCTGGCTGACTTCTTTGAAACAGTCGCCAAAGCCATAGATGAAGGGAAGGTAGTCCACACAGTCTATATGGACCTTGCAAAGGCATTTGACACAATACCCCACTCGGGCATCATAGATAAGCTATCCAGCTTAAATATAAACCCCTATGTCACAAGATGGGTCGCAAACTGGCTCAAAGACAGAACCCACAGAGTGAGAATTGCTGGAGCCATGTCAGACTCGAAGCCGGTCACAAGTGGCGTCCCACAGGGTTCTGTCCTGGGACCACTCTTCTTTGGTATATACTTTTCCGAGGTACAGGCAAACGTGGGAGGACTATGGCTCACCAAGTTCGCAGACGACTGCAAACTGGGCGCCATAATCAACTCTCCAGCTGACACAAACATCCTTCAAAAAGGTCTCACAGAGACAGATAACTGGTGCCAGCGCCATGGTTTAAAGCTAAATGCCAAAAAATGTATAGTCATACCCTTTGGCAAAAACAATGTGCCCACAAATTACCACATAGGCGGAAACCCATTAAGTACAGAGAAAGTTATTAGGGACCTGGGGACCCAAGTTGATAGCAATCTCTCCTTTGAAAACCACATTGCCAAAGTGGTTAGAAAGACCTTCTACATAGCCCACCTCATCATGAAGGGTTTCACATCTAGATCAAGAGAGGTAATCGTGCCCTTTATTCATCCCTCATCAGGCCCATCATAGAATACAATGCCCTTTTGGGATGTACCTTACCCGACACCTGCAGCAATTAGAAAGATCCCAAAAGTATCTCACCAAGAGGATCAAGGGTCTCAAACAGATGCCATATGCTGCTCGGTTAAAAACTCCAGCTCTACTCAGTTGCATACCGCCTACTTCGAGGCGATCTATGCCTGACATACAAAGCTATGTCAAATCCAGAATTAATGGACATGCTCCACCTCAGTAAATCTAAATCCCTTAGAGCCACACGCTCGAGGGATTTGAACCTCAGCACAGAAATAAATAGAACTTGCTGGAGGGACAGGTTCATAACCCAGAGGCTCCCTTCGCTCTGGAATAGAATTCCAGTTCATGTGAGGCAGAGCACCTCACTGAATCTCTTCAAGAGGAATCTCGATAAGTGGATGGGGGATCGTAGGTTTGTCCCAGGGATTACTCCCGTGTCACTATTAGACATAAGCACAGTAAACTAAACCTTAAAAAGGGCACAGTATCCTCAAATCAAGGGGTGGTGTAAGCCATACAGAATCGGGCTAGGCTTATAATTGCCCCAGGGCAGATAGCCTAGTATGAACCTATGAACCTATGAACCTATATGATAATACTTTTTTGGCATTTAGTTTTAATCCATGATTTTGGCACCAGTTATTTATTTAAGATAAAACCTTCCTGCAGGATGGCTAAGAATAGTTTAAGGGGAGAGACTTTATAAAATGTTAAATGTGTACCTATTGTCAGCAACCAATAATAGGGGAGAGGGAGAGAATTACTTTGTCAAATTATCATAAGGGGTCGGCATCAGCAAATACACTGGGTTTAAGAAAATAACTCCGACAGAATGGGTAAGAGGGAAAATCTACTAGACCCTTAGCTCTGAGCTGACTGGCCTGAATGCCTTAATGATAACACTAGTCTTGAACTAGCCTGACTCAGGACATTAAGAATGAAACTAGGATTTAATTCCATCAGTTAGTCTACGTAACTATCAAAATGCAAAACTGCTGTGTACTGGAGTTACTAATACAGAACAATGTCCCGGATTTAAAGTATAAGAATAAGCACATCTACAGC
The DNA here is from genome assembly GCF_019279795.1 of Protopterus annectens. Classification (NCBI taxonomy): domain Eukaryota; kingdom Metazoa; phylum Chordata; order Ceratodontiformes; family Protopteridae; genus Protopterus; species Protopterus annectens. Next base: position 721,048,044 of record NC_056751.1, on the reverse strand, counting down.
AATCGCTTTAGATATGAAGTACCTAGAATGCAGTACATATAATTTTGATTGTCTGTTTTTCTCTTATGGATGTTTTTTACCTGTGATACAAGCAATCTTGTAAGATGGTCTTTTCTAAAACATAGTTAAATTAGTGCTGTGCCCAGCTTTGGGATTACAAACTTAAATCAGTGCTGTGTCCAGCCTTGGGATTACAAACTTAAGTCAGTGCTGTGCCCAGCTTTGGGATTACAAACTTGAGTCAGTACAATGCCCAGCCCTGGGATTACAAATTTAAATCAGTGCTGTGTCCATCCTTGGAATTACAAACATAAATCAGTGTTGTGTCCATTTTTGGGATTAAAAAAATTGGTCAGTGCTGTGCCCAGCCTTGGGATTACAAATTTAAGTCAGTGCTGTGCCCAGATTTGGGATTACAAAGTTAAGTCAGTGCTGTGCCCAACCTTGGGATTACAAATTTAAATCAGTGCTGTATCCAGCTTTAGGATTATAAATTTAAGTCAGTACTGTGTCTAGTCTTGGGATTATGCTAAATCATTTGGTGATAAAAGAAAAGAATGTGAGAATGTTCATATAGCCAGTAAAATGGACTTCCAGCCAAATGGGACTGTCTTGAATTTTCCAAGGAGGAAACTGCACTAGAGTCCTTTCTCATAGAAACAGATGTATGTTTATGACTCAGTTGTGACACCAAATGGTGTTGTGTACAAAGTTTTTTTTTTTTTTTTTTTTTATGGGAGCAAAAGTGTTAATGGTTATGTGCTTGAAATATGAATGCCTGAAAGAAAAAAATATATTTTCTTTAAAACTGTTAATGTCTTTCTCTTCTCTGGCTCATAGACTTTTCAATACATTTTCCCAAGGTTAGAGTTGATATATTTAGAAAAAAGGAATAATATTTCAAAATGAATAAATAAATAAATAAATGGATAGCTGGCTAGACAGATAGATAGATAGATAGATAGATAGATAGATAGATAGATAGATAGATAGATAGATAGATAGATAGATAGATAGATAGATAGATATAGACAGACAGATAGATAGATAGATAGATAGATAGATAGATAGATAGATAGATAGATAGATAGACAGAGAGATATACTAATTGATCGATAAATAGACACACTATCAAATGAATGACTGCATGAATGAAACAAAAAATGTAGTTTTGGTCCACTGGCAGAAAATGCGAAGACGCAAATGTGATATAATACCTTTTATATTGAGCATATAAAAGGTATTATATCACCTATGCAATTTTGTAAATGAATAAATACATATGCACGCGCGCGCACACACACACACACACACACACACACACACACGCACACGCACACGCACGCACACACACACACACGCACGCACACACACACACACACACACACACACACACACACACACACACACACACACACACACACACACACACACACACACACACAAATAAATAAATAAATATTCTAGTACACCCTTTTTAATTCCCTGATAAGTGTGCAGACCTGTGCCACTGTACTTTTCATTCTGTTTTGTACTCCAGGCACTACATACCATGTGATTTGCCACTGAATGTAATTCATAGTGGGCTCTTCAGTGGTACGACATGCTGCTGTCATAAGATGAGTTGTGCTGCCCTGTTACAATGTGATTCACCATCACTCAACTCTACATGGAACTGGCTGTCATTATATGTCACAATGTGAATGAATAAGAATCATTCACCCTAGCAGTTTAAACAGCTATTCAGGTGAGGACTGAAAAAACAAAACAGGCGTACTCAGGCTAAACATATGCAATTCAACATGTTATCTGCCATTGTTGCATTACTGTAATAAATCTAAAATCCACCATCACTTGCCACACTTGTGTGCTTCTGCCCTCATTCTCTGTTAGTATCTTGTTTAGATGTGCCAAGTTGTAAAGTATAAAGAGTCAAAGATAGCATGTCTGAACTCTACAAGCTGACCTGTTAAATCCAAATATTAATAAAAAGTTGCTTATACTGAATGCCCATATACAATGTAAAGTATGTCGTCTTAGCTTCAAAAAAAAGAAGAAAGGAAACATTTTCAACTTTATACTGTATTTATGTATAAAATGTGCTGTTTCAAAAGAACAACATTATTCCACACAGTGAGTCATAGATAGCAGTTCCTAGATCATGAAAGTTGTTTCACTGTGTTTGTAACCAGCATAGTTAGTAAGACTGTGGTCTTTCTATTGTGACACCAAATGCTTGTTACTTTTCTAGTCTCTGGTGGAAGAATTTCAGAGCATTTAGCTATATGGCATTCACTTTTCCCTCAACCCCAAAATAGATGTGCGCACACACACACACACACACACACACACACACACACACACACACACACACACACACACACACACACACACACACACACACACACATGCACATACATGCAGACATGCACTCACATGCACACACACACACATGCACACACACACGCGCACACACACACACACACACACACACACGCACTGCATAACACTACTTCCCTGTAGCACCAGCCTGGTCAGGGTGAAGCAAGAGTTCTGTTTTGCAATACTCTGGTTTGTTTGTTCAGATTCTACCATAAACTACAATAGGTGCAAAGCAGCTATTAGCCATATACAGATATGTATTTTGTACTACTCTGCATGGATCTTGCAGACTGAGGACATCTATGAATAGATTATTACATATAAATATATGGAGTGCACCAGAGTTTGCAAGGTCATACTTTGCATAGGCCATGTCCACAATTTATCACATTTGCATGTGATGGTGAAAACTTTCACTGCTCAGTATAAATTATATAATAGTATAATAGTGCTGCAGTAAAGACTAGAGAGGGCTTTCTGAATCACAATCCCCTTCAGTATTGCACAAGACCACTTACAGGACTTTGTGTTGTACACAAAATGTCTAAATATCACCCTTTGATTTTTTCCTCTCCTTCTTGTTGTTGTACTTGGTGGTGTTCGCTAGCTCTGCCTGCACAATCACAAATGTGCTGCCTTCAATTCCTTGCCACTCGGTACTTAGAAAAAGCTTTCTAACATAACTTAGATAAGGCAGCAGTACCCCTACCAAAGAAAAATGAAAGCAAATAATCACACCTTAAAAAAATATAACTGATTCAGGCTGGGGAGATGCAGAACATGCCCTAAACAGTAATGCAGTATGTGCCCCCAGAAACAAGAACAAGTAAACTAGTCTTAAATATTGATGTCTCTGATTGGCAATGGACCCCATTGTACCGCCAAGAAACCAGGAACTCCTGAAGAAAGGAATAATTCCCAAAACAGGCAGTTTATGACTGACAAAGTTTCCAGATGATTGTAAATTTGGTGCCATCATAAATTCTGCAGAGGACACCAAGGTCAAAACCATGGACTGAAACTAAATGCCAAGTAATGTAAAACATTATCTTTTGGCAAGCATGGCCTCCCTTGTAACTATCATACTGACACCCTCTCTCACAAAAGTTGATCTCGTAGACCAAAAAAAGATAGAGAAGTGAATTTCTTGTCATCTATGTCAAGGACACATAATAATTCTGCAAGGATTGGAGACACAATTATAATTCTTTGTAGTGCATGGCAATTTTATCTGCTCTATGTTTACCAGTTAAAGTAAAAAAAAATAAATACTTGTTTTGCTGGCTTTCAAAGATACAAAACTCTTATCAAGTGCTGTCAGGAAGGCAGTGTAACACAGTCCCTTTCATTTACACTCACTTTTCTATGCCTCTTAACTGTACAGATTTTCACAGAATGTCCAGATTCTTGCCACATAGATTTGGCTGTTCTCCATAAACTCTGTTTTTGGACAAATTGCTGAGGACTTGATTATTAAATTAATGACACACTTTTATGTTTTGGGCTTTGTATCCTTAGGAAAAGCAGGTGAAGGCATCCTCTTATTCTAGCAATTTTCTTTTTAACAGGAAGTTGGAGACACATTGTCAGTATAGACAGCAGGCAGAAACAAATCTTTTATTTCTGCCACTATCACTTGCTGGTCAGTATTGGCAGATTTTTCTTCCTAGTCCTAGACCCAACCTTAACAACTTCAGTAGGGGGTGCTTAACATTTGTTAAGGTTTCTGGCGCTTAACTTTGTCATTTTCCAAATATCTGAGTGAAACTCCATACACTACATCATTATACTGAATGCGCATTAACACTTTATTTTTCCATCATTTTTTATCTTTAGTTTGGTACATTTTAAGAAGTCCAGTTCAAGCTCCAAAGTGTAGATTATTTCCTTTACACAGATTCATAGAGTAGTACTAAGCTTCCTGCCCTTGTGGGCAATTTTAAGCTTAGCCAATTACCCCATGTGAAAATCAAACCCTGCACCTTGCGTCTGTAAGGTAAGTACCTTAATCATTATGCCAACCTCCCTCTCAGATATTACACAGTCTCACTGGGGAGTTGGCAATAAACACAATTTCCCCTTTATCTTTGATATTTAGCTTAAAAAGTTTATCAGGCCCCTTTCTGTCTCATTTTGATGTGCTCATCAGTGGTTCATAGGTTCATAGGTTGGTACTAGGCTATCGGCCTTAGGGTATGGGGAGTCTCTGGGTCAGGAACCTATCCCTCTAGCATGTTATGTTCATTGTGATGACAAGGTTTAGATCCCTGGAGTGTGTGGCTCTGAGGGATTGGGATTTCTTTAAGTGGAGCATGTCCAACAGCTCAGGGTTGGACATGGCCTTGTATGTTAAGCAGAGATCGCCTCTGAATAGACAATATGCCACAGAGTATAGCTGGAGTTTTTTTAGACATTCAGCATATGGCATCTGCTTTAGGCCTGTGATTTTTTTAGTGAGGTATTTCTGTGGCCTTTCCAGCTGTTGCAGATGTCTTGTGAGGTACATACCAAACGGGGCATTATGCTCTTTAATGGGTCTAATGAGGGATGAGTACAGTGGGACAATGACCTCCTTTTTTCTGGATGAAAAGCCCTTAGTGATGAGGTGTGCCACATAGAAGGATTTCCTGACTGTTGTGGCGATGTGGTTATCGAAAGTGAGACCACTGTGCACCTGTGTCCCTAAGTCTCTCATCACACATTTGGTGTTTAATGTACTGCCACCTTTGTGGTAATTCATGGGTACATGTTTTTTTTCCAAAGGGGATAACTATACATTTCTTGGCATTAAGCTTAAGCCCATGGCTCTGGCACCAGGCATCTGTTTCTGTAAGGCCCTTTTGTAGAATATCCACATCATTTGGGGATTCAGTAATGGCTCCCAGTTTGCAGTCATCTGCAAACTTTGTTAGCCAGAGTCCCTTAGTGTTGGCCTGTACTTCAGAGAAGTAGATGCCAAACAAGAGTGGTCCCAGGACTGAACCCTGAGGTACTCCACTTGTCACTTGTCTGGAGCTGGATTTGGAGTTGGCTACTTTTACAGTCTGGGTTCTGTCAGTAAGCCAGTTGGCAATCCATCGAGTGATGTAGGGATTTATGCCCAGCTTAGTAAGTTCATCTATGATTCCAGAGTGGGGGATGGTGTCGAAGGCCTTGGCGAGGTCCAGATAGGCTGTGTGGACCAGCTTACCCTCGTCTACAGCTCTGGAGACTGAATTGAAGAAGTCAATCAGATTCAGAAGACAAGATCAGCCCTTCACAAACCCAAACTGGACAGGGTCCAGTATTTGAAGGTTGCCAATGTCTTTGTTTATAAGTTCCATGATAATGCGTTCCATGCCTTGCAGATCAGGCTTGTCAGACTGATGGGACGGTAGTTCCTGGGATCCAAGGCAGATCCTCCCTTGTGGAGCGGGATAACTGTAGCTGTGCACCACTCAGTGGGCACGAAGCCTGAGGTGAGGCTATGATTAAACATTACACTTAGGTGAGGTGCCAGTTCATTTTGTAGTTCATGTAGTACACAGCCTGGGATGTCATCCGGTCCCATGGACGCTGTATTCTTAGCTTTGGAGAATGCGGTTTCTACCTGTGTGGCCATGATTATCGGAATTTGGCAATCTTTTGGTACTGAGATGGGCCCTTTAGGGGGTGGGGGGGGGGTGAAGATGGCACTAAATCGATCTGCCAGGATATTGGCAATATCCTTGGGATCAGTATATTTAATGCCATTCTGTTGTAGCTCAGAGCAGATCTGAGCATTGCTATTTAGATTCTTGACATAAATATAGAATGCCTTGTGGTTGTCTTTGGAATCTTTGGCAATTTTATTTTTGTAACTAGCTTTTGAGGATTTTATGAGGGATCTCAACTTCTTACTGAGGCTGGTGAGGGAGTTTTTTTGCATCCTGGGCTTTTCCTCTTTTCTGCAACAGTTTCTTCCTTCTTTTGTATAGTTTGTTTATAGCGGGGGGCCACCAGATTGGCTTCCTTTTTTTGGAGAAGAGCATCTTGGTTTTATTTGGGATGGCACGATTCATGCACGAGTGGATGTGCTCATACAGTGCCTTAGTGTAGGATTCTGCAGTCAAACTTCCAGATCCTGTCTGCGTGGTTGTTGTGAAGTTTGTCACTTCTGACTTCAGTAGCATGAAGTTGGCTTTGGAGAAGTTGTGTTACATTTGTCCAAGCAGATGCTTGTGATGACACTTGTTGCAGATGATAATCTCTAGGTTACAAAGACAGCCTTTGGAAGCCTCTTCCTTTACCTGAAATCCCTTGCCAGTCCCCTTGGCATTCTTTAGGTAACACAAGTGTTTCTGGAACACTGATATTAGTTTTAATGATAATTTTATTTCCATTTAATGTAACTAGTGTGTCTGTGTGTGTATGTACACATCTTTCAATACTACCCTGTAGAATTGTTATTGAACTCTTTCATTTCTTCTCTATTTATTCTCTGTCTGCCTGTACAAACTCATTCAGAAGCTACCATGTCATCTAGGATCTCTTGTTATTCACCGGTCCATGCTGTTTGAGTATCTCTTATAGGTTCATAGGTAGGTATTAGGCTATCTGCCTGGGGGCATTTGTAAGCCTAGCCAGCATGTGTTGGCTTTTGCCACCCTCATATATTAATTCCCTGAGTCTCTGTCTAGCAGGGCCATTGAAGTGATCCCCGGGGCAAATTTTCTGTTTCCCATCCACTCATCAAAGTTTCTCTTGAAGAGTGCCAGTGAGGAGCTCTGCCTAATATAGATTGGAATCTTGTTCCAAAGCATGGGAAGTCTCTGGGACAGGGATCTATTCTCCAGCATGTCCTGTTCATTGTTGTGGTGAGGCTTAGATCCCTAGAGCGTGTAGCTCGGGTAGATTGGGTTTTCTTTATGTGGAGCATGTCCATCAATTCTGTGTTGACATAGCCCTGTATGTCAGGCAGAGATCACCTCTGAGGAGGCGGTATGTAACAGAGTACAGCTGGAATTTCTTTAGTTGGGCTTCATAGGGCATCTGTTTGAGGCCTGTAATCCTCTTGGTGAGGTACTTCTGTGGCCTCTCCAGCTGTTGAAGATATCTCGTGAGGTGCATCAAGAAAGGGGTGATGTACTCAATAATGGGTCTAATGAGTAATGAGTAGAGATGCACAATGACTTCTTTTGATCGAGACACGAACCCTTTTGAGATTAGGTGGGCCACATAGAAGGACCTTCTAACCACTTTGGCAATGTGATTATCAAAGGAAAGGTTACTATCCACTTGGGTCCCGAGATCTCTTATGATATTTTCCATGTTAAGAGGACTGCCACCTATGTGGTAGTTCATGGGTATTTTGTTTTTGCCGAAGGGGATGACAATGCACTTTTTGGCATTTAGTTTGAGGTCATGGTTTTGACACCAGGCATCCGTCTCTGTGAGACCCTATTGGAGGATGTCTGGGTCAGAAGATGAATCGATTATGGCACCCAGTTTGCAATCATCTGTGAATTTGGTCAGCCATAGTACACCTGTGTTTGCCTGCACCTCGGAGAAGTATATACCAAATAGGAGAGGTCCCATGACTGAGCCCTGGGGGACCCCACTAGTTACCAGTTTGGAGTTAGACCAGGAGTCAGCTACTCTCACCATGTGGGTTCTATCTGTGAGCCAGTTGGCAACCCATCTCGTGACATATGTGTTTATGTTAAGGTTGGTGAGTTTGTCTATGATACCTGAGTGAGGAATGGTGTCAAAGGCCTTTGCAAGGTCTAGGTAGGCTGTGTGGATCACCTTTCCCTCATCTATAGCCTTTGTGACTGTCTCGAAGACGTCTACTAGGTTTAGAAGACATGATCTGCCTTTAACAAAGCCGAACTGGGTAGGGTCTAGTATTTGGAGGTTTTCAATGTCTTTGTTAATGAGTTCCATGATGTTGTGCTCCACGACCTTGCAGACCAGGCTTGTCAGGCTTATGGAGAGATAATTCCCGGGGTCTGTGTCTGTGGTGGCTCCACACTTATGAAGTGGGATGACCGTTGCTGTGCATCTGTCTGTGAGTATATAGCCTGTGGTGAGGGTGTGATTGAACAGGGTGTTTAGGTGGGGGGGCTAGTTCATTTTGGAGCTCATGTAGGATACAGCCTGGGATGCCGTCCGGTCCCATGGATGCTGTGTTTTTGGCTTTGGAAAGAGCCAACTTTACCTGTGTGTCTGTGATTACCAGGGCTCTACTTTCTTCTGTTATGGTTATGGGCACTTTAGGAAGTGAGAGGTGGGTAAAGTTTGCACTGATCCTATTTGCCAGGATGTTGGCAATAGCAGTTGGTTCAATATATTTTGTGCCAATTTGCAGTAACTCAGAGCAGATCTGAGAGTTGCCATTTAGATTCTTAACATAGCTAAAGAAAGCTCTGTGGTTATCTTTGGAGTCCTTGGCAACATTTCTTTCGAAATTTGCCTTGGAGGATTTTATGAGGGATCTTAGCTTCTTGCTTGTACTGATCAGGGAGGTCTTCCCTTCTTGGGATTTTACTCTTTTTTGCAGAAGTTTCCTCCTTCTGTTGTATAGTTCATTTATGGCAGGGGTCCACCAGACTGGTTTCCTTCTTTTGGAGGAGTGAGTCTTAGTTTGTTTGGGATTGCATGATCCATGCACTCCTGTAGGTGCTTATAGAGTGCATTAGTGTAGGATTCTGCTGTCATGACTGTATTATCTTTTTCCACGGGTGTTATGGATTTTGCCATCTCCATATTAAGTAATGTGAAGTTTGCCTTGGAAATTTTTTTCACAGTGGTTTCCTTGATTGGGGGTGGGGGCAGGATGTGGATATCTAGGATGATTAGTTTATGGTCTGATCTAACCAACGAGGGGTTGACCTCAGGTATGGAGCACTGGTCGCCCATGTTGGTGATGACCAGTTCCAGTATATTTCCACCTCTGGTGGGGTTACTCACAAGTTGATCCAGGGCAATAGAGTTTATAAATTCCAGGAAGAGTTGAGCAAGGGTATTTGTACATGAGAAGTTTTCACAGTTAATGTTCAGTTAATTAAAATCGCCCAGAATTAGGGTGTTTGGTTGGACCTTCATTTTTTCCAGTGTCTCTAGAAACGAGGAGTGGGGGTCCTGGGTCATGGTGGGTGATCTGTAGGAAGCTACAATTTGGAATGCAGTTTTGCTCAGTGTTAGTTGCACATGGATGATCTCAGAAGCATCATGCTGAGCAACTAGCCTGGAGGTGTGGTTATTCTTGATGAATATGGATACACCCCTCCTTTCGTGATTCAGTCTGGGTTTTGTGGCTGAAATGTGTGGTATGAATTGTAGGCTGGTAGTGCCGGGGTGCTCTCTGGAGCCTTGAGCCAGGTCACGATCACTGCACAAATATCAATGTTCTCCATACTGAGGAGTGCCTCGAGTGAGTGCATTTTGAGGTTTAGACTCCTAGCATTGAGCAGCATTACCCTCAGTTTTTGGTTGCTTGTGCTTTTTATGGTGGGTGGCTTGTCCTTTGAACCTTGCCTAAAAAAGGCACTACAGGAGCAGCAAGAGCCTTAGTCAGTATTCGAAAGCCAAAGGGTGGCAGATGCAAACCATCTCTTGCGAAGCAGCATGGCTTGTCAAGCATGTCATCCCAAGCAGACAAATACTGGATCCCCTTTGAATGACACCAGAAACTTAGCCAATTGTTGAAGTTGATCATTTTTCCTTATACTGTGGTATCATTCTTGGTGGAGGCAGGATGCTACTCAGGGCTAGGATCATACCAGCTTGGGCTACATGATCAGAGAGCTCCTCCATGTCTCTTTTCATGTAGTCCAGGGAGGTACATCTCAGGTCATTCACACCAACATGGACAATGACAGAGTCATATTTGTACTTGTTCTGGAGTGACCTGAATGCTTGTGTTATGTGGCGGATTGTGGCACCCGACAAGCAGCTGACAGTAACCGTCTCTTTGTCCAGCCTAGTGAGTGGGACGTCAGTGTGCCTGATTATAGAATCACCTATTACTAGTGTATTGGGTATGATATCCTTGTTTTCCCACCTTTACTGAACTAGAATAGTCCAGTCTTCAGATTTTGCTGATCTCTGGGCTGTGTCATAGTTCCTGTGTTGTCCATATCCTTATTTGGATAAGAGGAAGCTTCTTTGTTCACCAGTGGGAGTGGGGAGCACTGAGTAGCCTATTTATCCCTAAAGAAGTGGTTCCAGCCCAGCAACTTGTAGTTTATTGGCCGTTTTGGGCCATTTCCTAGCTCTTTTCAACCCCCTGCTATAAAGCCCGCTTTAGCGCAATTTGCGCGAAGTTGCTCATAGAGCAGTATTGGGCAGCGCCGGTTAATCAAGTTTAAACTATTTCTGGCTCCGCAAAGTCTGCTCTTCAATTTTTCCCTTAGAACTGCTCTACTTGCAATCTAAACAGCCTATTCTCTATCTGAAAAGCCCAGCACTTGTTCCTAAAGCATTTTTATACAGATAAAGCACTCTTAAACAAAAAGAAAGTACTTCATTCACCTAAAATCCTCTTGAGTACCCATTTCCCTATAGGTCCTTTCTGACTCAGTTACACAGCAATCCTTTACACTAGTATGTCATGTCGAAGGGTCAGTTGCTGGCATCCTCTCCTGTTCAGCTGGTGAATCTGTGAATCTTGAGGCAATGTTACAACTGCCTCATGTACACAGACAACCCTCTCCTCCTCCCAACAAATACAAGTATATGTGAGAGATGCAACTATATAGCCAAACTGGAGGCTGAGCTCTCTCAACTCAGTACTGGCAAAACCAGTCAGGAGGAGAAGGTAACCACGCACACCACAAACCCAGTCTCACATAGACCTATCACAACTGCAAACCAAACACATAAACACACAAAAACATACTCGAAGGTCTAATTAAAAATCTACCAAAACAACACAGGCCTCCAAAGCAGACACCCAAGCGACCACTACCTCAAGATATAGCACATGCAACACATAGTTCACAAAGTCAGTGTGCTAAAGAGTCACAGTCCTTAAGGCCAAACAACATGCCAGATACACTTGTAATAGGTGACTCCATAGTCAGACACACTGACGTCCCACTCACCAGACTGAACAAGGAAAAGGTTACAGTAAGCTGCCTGCCGGGCGCTAGAATCTGCCACATAACACAAGCACTCAGGTCACTCCAAAGCAAGTACAAATATGACTCAGACATTGCCCATGCCGATGTGAATGACCTGAGACGTACCTCCCTGGACTACATGAAAAGAGACATAGAGGAGCTCTCTGATTATGTAGCCCAGACCGGTATGACCCTGACCCTGTGCAGCATCTTACCCTCACCAAGAGTGATGCCACAGTACAAAGACAAAATGATCAGCTTTAACAATTGGCTTAATTACTGGTGTCATTCTAAGGGGATCCAATATCTGTCTGCTTGGGATGACATGCTTGACAAGCCACGCTGCTTCACAAGGGATGGCTTGCACCTGTCACCCCTGGGCTTCCGGATATTGGCCAAGGCTCTTGCCACCCCCATAGTGCCTTTTTTAGGCAAGGCTCAAAAGACAAACCCACCTCCCTAGAAAACACAAGTGAAAAAAAACTAAGGGTAATGCTGCTCAACGCCAGAAGTCTAAGCCTCAAGATGCATGCTCTCGAAGCCCTCTTCAGTATGGAGAACATCGATGTCTTTGCAGTGACTGAAACCTGGTTCAAGGCTCCTGAGAGCACCCCAGCACTACCAGGTTATACCTCATATCATGCTTTCCGGCCCCAAAACTTGGACCGAACCACAAAAGGAGGGGGAGTATCCATATTCATCAAAGATACCCACACCTCCAGGTTAGTGGCAACGCACGAAGCATCGGAGACCATCCAGGTGCAACTAACCATAGGCAAAACTGCCCTACAGTTTGTAGCATGCTACAGACCACCCTCTCAAACTCAGGAACCCCACTCAGCCTTCTTGAAGACACTGGAAAGTATAAATGTCTCTCCAAATACCATCATACTGGGAGACTTCAACTACCCAAACATAGACTGGGAACATTACTCAAGCCCCAACACCCTAGCCCAAAGGTTTCTAGAATTCATAAACTCAAATGCGATGGAACAACTAGTCACCACTCACACAAGTGGAGATAATATACTAGACCTGATCATCACAAACATGGGGACACAGTGCTCCACACCGGAAATATACCCCTCATTGGTGAGATCAGACCATAAATTAATCTCACTGGAAATCCACATCCCACCCCCACCCCTTGCAAAAAAGACCACAGTGAAGAATTTCTCAAAAGCCGACTTCACACTTCTTAAGACTGAAGTGGTATCCTTCAAGGCCCCTGGGCCAGTGGAAACCACAGCCCACACCACTGAATCCTTTATAAATGCCTTCTACAGACACCTTCAAGAATGCATGGATCACTACTTCTGAAGGAGCTCATTTAGCTATAGATAATAATCTAAAGTACTGGTATCAGCTGATATCTGATAATAAAGTTAAAAATCTAGATTTCTTAAAACAAGAATTTGATCTAAGAGAAACTTGCTGGTTAGAGGTTCAGATCTTTAGACAACATCTCATTGATAGAATAGATCTAATGTCTATAACAGTTAAAGAATCTATTCCAAAACTGATTGATTACTTGATAATAAATTTACAGCATAAAGTTTCTGATAAAGGTAAACTTTCATATATACATAAAATTATCAGACAAGAAACTTTTTACAATGTAGATTCATACTGGAATTATTTCACCTCTATTAATGGGGACCCACCAACTCAACAAGATAAACAATATATATTGGAATCTGCTTATAGAACTACATCTTCCATTGTCTGGAGACTTTATACATGGAAATTTTTACATAGATCTTTTTATACACCTTTGATGATGAATAAAATTAATAATAAAGATAATCTATGTAAGAGATGTAATGTAGAAATTAATGCTGACTGGGCTCATATGTTTTATGACTGTATGAAGTTGAAAGAATACTGGAAGTCAATTAATGAATTTTTGCAGGCTCTTTTACAGATAATTTCATTATTTCTAAGTCTCTTATATTATTCAACACACCTGTACCTCAATGTGTTAAAAAGATTAAGCTTCCCTTGTTATGGTCTATCCTAGCAGTGGCTAGGAAAATAATAACTAGAAATTGGATTTCAGATACACCTCCTTCGTTCAATGAATTTAAAAATGTTATGAATATAATGTGTCATATGGAAATAAGCACAATTAGAATGAGAACAACTAGAAAAACATCACATTATATTGTATGGGATAATTTACAAAATGTGTTAAAAAAATTCTAATTTCAATAGCACGGTATTTTAGTTTAATTAATTGATCTGATTGTAGTGGATGTCTTTGTAAATACTTTAGTTGTTTTGTTGAATATTATAATAATACCTATTTTTAATTATTTGTATAAAATTGTTATGATATTTCTCTTATATGTTAAAACAATAAACTTGTTTTGAAAAAAAAAAAGAATGCATGGATCATGCAATCCCTAATAAAACCAAGACCCATTCCCCCAAAGGCAGGCGTTCTGTCTGGTGGACCCCAGCCATTAACAAACTTTACAACAGGAGGAGGAAGCTACTACATGACAGAGTAAAATCCCTAAAAGGGAAGACATCTCTGATCAGTACTAGCAAAAAACTACAATCACTCATAAAATCATCCAAGGCCAACTTTGAGAGAAAAATTGCAAAAGACACAAAAGACAATCACAAGGCCTTCTTTAGCTATGTTAGAAACCTGGGTGGAAACCCCCAGATATGCTCAGAGTTAGTCCAAAATGACACAAAATACACTGAACCCACAGACATTGCCAACATTCTGGCAGACAGGTTCACTGCAAATTTCTCTGCCCCCTCCCCCCCAAAAGGAGAAATATCTATCCCAGCAGAGTGTAGCCTCCCTAACATCTCAGATGCCCAGGTGAGAGCCACCCTCTCCAAAGCTAAAAACACAGCATCAATGGGACCGGACGGTGTCCCGGGCTGCGTGCTACATGAACTCCAAGAGGAGCTAAACCCACACATAAGGCTGCTGTTTAATCTTAGCCTTACTACAGGATACATACCCAAAGAGTGGCATACAGCAACAGTGGTCCCACTCCACAAATGAGGTGCTTCTACGGACCCTGGAAATTGATGCCCCATAAGCTTGATGAGCCTGGTCTGCAAAGCTATGGAAAGGATCATTATGGAACTCATAAACAAAGACATTGGGGACCTACAGACATTGGATCCTACCCAATTCGGCTTTGTCAAGGGCAGATCCTGCCTTTTGAACCTGGTCGACTTTTTTGAAACAGTCACTAAGGCCATTGATGAGGGTAAGGCAGTTCACACAGCCTACCTTGACCTTGCAAAAGCCTTCGACACAATACCCCACTCCGGCATCATAGACAAGCTCACCAGCTTAAATGTAAACCCATATGTCACAAGATGGGTTGCAAACTGGCTCAAGGACAGAACCCACAATGTCAGAATTGCTGGAGCCATGTCAGACTCTAAGCCAGTCACAAGCGGTGTCCCACAGGGCTCAGTCCTGGGACCCCTCTTGTTCGGCATTTATTTTTCCGAGGTGCAAGCAAACATAGGAGGATTGTGGCTGACAAAGTTCGCAGATGACTGCAAGCTGGGCGCCATAATTGATATTCCAGTGGACACAAGCATCCTTCAGAAAGGCCTCATAGAAATGGATAATTGGTGCCAGAGCCATGGCCTTAAACTGAATGCCAAAAAATGTATAGTCATACCCTTTGGGAAAAACAAGGTACCCACAAATTACCACATAGGTGGTAATCCATTAAGTACGGAAGAGGTAATTAGGGACCTAGGGACCCAAGATGACAGTAACCTTTCATTTGACACTCACATTGCCAAGGTGGTTAGGAAGACCTTCTATATTGCCCACCTCATCATGAAGGGATTCACATCTAGATCAAGAGAGGTCATTGTGCCTCTGTACTCTTCTCTTATCAGGCCCATGATTGAATACAATGCTCCATTTGGGATATATCTTATCCGACACCTGCAGCAGTTAAAAAGACCCCAAAAGTTCCTCACCAAGAGGATAAAGGGTCTCAAACATATGTCATATGGTACCCGGCTGAAGAAACTCCAGCTCTATTCAGTTGCATACCGCCTACTCAGAGGTGATCTATGCCTGACGTACAAGGCCATGTCCAATCCAGAATTAATGGACATGCTCCACCTCAGAAAATCCAAATCCATCAGAGCCACGAGAGCGAGAGATTTGAACCTCAACACAGAAATAAATAGGATGTGCTGGAGGGACAGATTCATAACCCAGAGGCTCCCTACACTCTGGAACAGAATCCCAGTCCATGTTAGGTAGAGTCCCTCACTAACTCTCTTCAAGAGAAATCTTGACGAGTGGATGGGAGATCGTAGGTTTACCCCGGGGGTCATCTCTGTGTCACTACTAGACAGAGGCACAGTAAACTAAACCCTAAATGGGCATAGTATTCTCATCCCAAGGGGTGGCGAAAGCCACACACACTCTGGCTAGGCTTATAAATGCCCTAGGGAAGATAGCCTAGTATGAACCTATGAACCTATGAACCTATGTTTGTGCGGCACAATGACTTTGTGGGGTAAGTGTATCATGGGGTGTGTTTTTGGGTGGAGGTTGCTTGGATGTCTGCTTTGGAGGTCTCTGTTGCTTTTGCAGATTTTTATTTAGAGCCTCCGCATATGTTCTTGTGTTTCTATGTGTGGGTTTTACAGGTGCTGGTTTAATGGGTCTATGTGCAGCAGGTGATGTGTTGTTAGTTGTTACCATCTCCTCTTGACTATCTGTACCAGTCTTGGTTGGAGAGAGCTTTGCCTCCAGCTTGGCTGTATAAGTGCATCTCTCACATATCTTAGTGTCTGGTGGTAGGAGGAGAGGGTTGTCTGTGTATATGAGGCAGTTGTAACATTGCCTCAAGATGCCCAGATTCACTAGTTGGACTGAAGAGTACACCTAGAGCTGACCTTTGGACATGCCTGAATAGTTAGAGTAAGTTGTTTACTGTTTGACTGATGGGGACAAATAGATAGCCTTGTCCCTGGTGGGTACGAATAGATAACCTTGTCCTTGGGGGGGGGGGGTCTAGTGCTAGCATTTATTAGTGCTTGCTATGAATTTTGAGCAACTGCTGGGCTAGGAACAGATGATCGGAGTGCTTTAGGATAAAAATCAGGCTAGTTTCAAGGGAAAATTTGAAAAAGAGACTTTGTGGAGTTGGGAATAGTTTAACCCTAGCTAACCTTGATATTATTATTATAGACAGCCTACATTTAACCAGCTAATCTTGGTTAAGTTACTTATATCCTTGTTTATGCAATTACTCCAGAGGTGTTTGTAAAGCCCATTTATCTCCTTTGTCCCGCCACCACCTTGAAACAGTGTCATTATTGTTTAATGACATTTACATATTTCAGGCTCCTGTGTTGTAAATGTTCTTATTACGGTTGTAAAACCATCTGAGCTGGAAACAATATATGTAAAACTTCTTGTTAATGTTCACAGTTAGTGCTAACAATGTTAAACTAAAACGTGGATAACAATTGCAGTGCAGTCTTATTTCTGAGGGCATTAATACAAAGTACATTTAGATTATTTACAAGGATAAAAATAAAAAAACGGCCGCAGCACAAATGCCGAACTATACTACTTTATTCCAGGATTCTGGTAACTCAGCAGTTCACCTTCAAGGAATAGTTTACCCCCACAAAATGACAACATTTATACAAAACCCAGTAGGCACATTAAACAATAAAGTCAATTACATCAAACAATTATTCAATTAACTATTTAACCCTACAAAAACACAGTTCTTGTTCAAACACACTACAGTAGCATTCATTTTCTTATTTCTATAGCATATTCTACATATGTACAAAATGTTTTACTAAAATTAAATTTTATTTAATTTTATTATTATTATTATTATTATTATGAAACTTTAATCACTTAGTACCCATAAATACATTATAAAACTAAATTGACATCCAAGTTCATACCCCTGGGGAACAAAGTTCTATAATTTAAAATCAACCTACTTTCAAGCCTATCCAATTCCTGTTTATAATTATGCCCTGTAGGTAAATGGGGATGAGTCAACACACTAAAGAAAAAACTTTAACGAGCCAACCCACTAAAGAAAAAAAGAGCCTTCTGCGTTTTTGTATGACTGTTTTTGTAGGGTCAAAATAGTTAATTGAATAATTGTTTGATGTAATTGATTTTATTGTTTATTTAATAAAGTTTAATAAAGTAGTTTTGTCTGGCATTTGTGCTGTGGATGTTTTTAAATTTTTTTGGTAGTTTTTTGGTTTCTTGTGTGTTTATCATTTACAAGGATAACCCAACTTCTTATTTGCATATTTAGTACTTTAAGTAAAAGTATGTACTACAGTTTATCACAAGGCAAAATAAACCACAGTACAAAGTATCAAATATTAATAAACTCTTTATAACCTAAAATGACAAATATGATTCCTTTTTATATGACTATGTGCAAAAAAAGCTGGAAGTTTGGCTTACTAGTTTGATACCTACTATATTGAAAGTGACAAATTCAGTGCTGAAGGGCAGAATATCAGAATGTCTGATAGGCCATGGGGCAGAGGATTTAAGATTCTATTAATTCACCGAAAGAAGACTGGGCCAAGCAAATGCATCTCCGTTGGTTTCTTGTAGCTACTTTCTGTTTTTCATTTGAGCTGAATGTAGCAGAGATCTTTGACTGAATATCAGAAGTGACAATGGATGTGGTCTGATTAAACTTAAACAAGGTCTTTGACATAATTATGCATAAAAGGTTAGTGAATAAATTAAACAGACTTACAGAGGGTCTCTGAGTAATAGAAAAGGTTATTCAATGCCTCAATGACAGGACAGAAAGAGATACAGTAAATAAAGTTCAGGCAGATAAAAAGATGGTTAATAGTGGGGTTCCACAGGGAATGTCACAGGACCAAGCATTAGCAGTCTCTTTTCTCTTTGTATGTGAACTTGCAAAGCCTAGAAGGAGTAGTTTACCTGTTTACTAATGGTACACATTAATACAATAAGGTTGACAAAAAGGTACAAAACACACAGGAAATGACTTGGCATAACTGAGTGAAAGGACTAAACAGGTCAACAAACTCAGGTTAAAAATCAAAAGCAAGGTATCTGAGATGTAGAAAATTACTGAGGAGTACACACAGTTTCCCCAGTTAGGGGAAAGGAGAACAGTAATCTTCATCACCATCAGCATCACCATCATCATCATCAGCAGCAGCTTCTGCAACAAAACCAGGGAGGAATATTAAGTTAGTTACATCAGATACACTCAGGGTAAGCAAACAGCATAGGACAACAGCTGTGGAGGCTGTTACATCAGGCTATGTAGGAAGAGATATTAATAGTAGAAAACAGGAATTTAAATTCTCTCTTTATAAACACTTTACAACACCCTATTTTAGAGTATTGTGTATATTTCTGGAGATCTCAGCATGAAGACTTAGAAAGCAGTGATGCAGTTCCCAGGAAGACATTCAAATTTTTCATGGTGTGCAGCACACATGATATGAAGGAGCTAAGGGTATGCGTAGTCTGATGGTTTGTTGTGCAACAGAGAGTTAAGCCCAAGGGCATCCAGTTCTGAAAACGAATGGTTGCACCAGAAGCAAATGACACGTCTTTGCTGCTTTTGTCTCTCAACAGAAGTATGCCAGACTGAAAAATAACATTCTGTAGCCATTCCATAAGAAGACAAGTTTGGAGAGGATTAAATGGCTGCTAGAAAGGCAAGCGTGTTATGTATGAGGATATTGCACATTAATGGTTGACCACTTCTTGAATCTGAAAGAGTCTTTCTTTATTTCACTGCCGGAATTGCAGAATTTGTAGCACATTTATGAGGTTGGCAAAGGAAGCCAAAGATCACTCTTTTCTTTAGTAACTTCACTGCTGACATAGCTCAAGAATCTCACCCCCTTTCCCCACTGAAATGAAAGTACAGGTCTGGGTGTTGTTTGCAGCATATATTTTAAGTTGCACTAGTCTCCGTTTTGGATCCTGCAGTGTTATTTGTCAAATGTTTTGTAATTTTTTCCTTGTAACACACTCACTAGAAGAGTTTGTGGATTTTTAGTTCTGTTAGCTTGTTCTTCCCTTATAGTTTATGACCAATGTGCCACCATGTCCTACAAATCTGTTGTTTGTAGACCACAGACAGCACTAATTATTTCACTGGTTACTGGAAGATCAGTACAAAGTTCATTTACTTGGAAATGAGGGACACATTTAATACTGACACTGGTTATAAATAATTTCCAGTTCACAAGTGTCTCACAGACATGGGCACTGGAACCATAGCGCAAGAGAGGGGGAAGGAGCACCCCCCACACTTTTACAGCTGTAAGAAGACCTGTCTCTCGGCATACCAGAAAAATAAGTGGAGAACCAAAAACACACATTCCCATCCATGCATCGCACGCTAAAGCACAGGCAGAAGTAACTAAGCACGCTAATGTGGATTTAAGCTGTTAAACACAAGCACGGGTAGCTTAGCCGTTCCTTATTGGTAAAGAGATGTTTTCTTAAGTGCTGCTGATCGGTAATGTGGATTTAAACACAAACATGGGTAGCTAAACCATTCCTTATTTGTAAGGAGATTTTTTCTTATCATATTAGAGTGTGTGCAATCTGCAGGTGAGAAGGAATATGCTGATATGTTATAAAAGCATCATATGGAGTGGGAGCAAGGGGGTAGAATTTAGAATAAAGAAGACAGACATGGATGACAAGAGGAGGAAAAGCTACAGAAGAAATAGCACTTCAGTTTGTCTTTGAAAAATAATTCACTGTGTGCATAACAGGGCTGTGAAATTATTTATGTTGGCACCCTGATGAATGTAAATGTTATCTGGGTTTCTATATGCTTCATATCAAGGTAAGCCCACTGCTGGAAATGTAGGGAAAGTCACCTACTCAGAATCTGCCTACATCTGCTGAGCAGATTGAATAATTTTTGGGTGGTCTGCTGCCTGCTGACCTTCAGCCCTATCACTATATATTGGATCATTTGCTCCTTTCAGGGTGAGAGCTATTCATGTCCCATTAATTCTCTATAAGGCAAGAGCAGAGTATAAAGCTAGCATACTGTCAGCCATTAGAGCATTTTTGCTGTTCAGCTGCTGGTCAGTAAGGAGATTTAGGTTTTCTTCTTAGTATTGTACACATTGCCATGTCCACTCTAGAAGTAACCTAGCTTCGGTTATCTAACAGTGTAGTACCTCACAGGCGGTACTGCGCAGGTTAGGGTATGTCCACATAGATTGGCAGGTCATCGTACATCTGAGTGGCAGATGTAAGAAAAACACCTTTTACAGTCTGGTAATGTTTTTTATTTAACACTGGGCAGGATTCACAATGGCTTGCACGGAGTCTAAGAGTCGTGTAAGACTCCATGCAGCCATCGCGATCCAGGAACAGCCCAAAATCCCGTGTAAGAGACCAGCTAAAATGTCTCTTACATGGGCAGGGCGTGGATATGCTAATTACCTCACTTGCAGCCGAAAGGCATGCAAATGAGGTAGATTAGCGATCCACGAAGCTGAAACCAGCCCGTGTAAGAGTCGTGTTAGGTGCAGAAATGTACTCAGTTGACAACTGAGTATGTTACTGCAAATAACACAATGAAGCCATGACAGCTCCAAATAAAGTGTGCATATGTAGCAGGCAGCATGCCAATGGCCAAATATGTGGCCATTGGCATGGTAACCCGATGCAAACATGAAATAAAATATTTTTTTTTTCGGCGATCGGCGAGGTTTAAATGGGCTGCGCTAAATAAGACATAAAAATAAAGGTTTGAAACCCACAAATGTGGGTTTTATGCAATGCATGGATTTGCAATGCAGGGACTAGCAGATCGAAAACAACATGGCCACCGTTTAGTGGTTGCTAAGGGGGGAAGCTGAGTGTAAGTCACGTAACTAAGCATTAGTAGGCAATCCTATGTAAATGAGTGGTAGGATAGTGAATCACACTGTCACATAGCAAATGAGCACATTCTGTGCAGTGTAAGAGTTAGATAAGGGGGAGTAACAGAGTAGGAGATAGGTGACATCACAGGGGGGAATGTCAGGAAGAAATCAAGCTCATTGGAGCAAAGTGGTATGTGAAAGATGTCAATCACACAGCATAGAAAGAGGAGTGTCAGCAGATAAGCATGGGAAAGTCAAGAAATGGAAGGTGTACACTGTGGCCAACACCAAAGTTTCTTGCTGTGGGAGCATGCACGCGTGTTCACGTTGGGAGGCGCGAGTAAGACAGAGTGCACGCGTGTAAGGCAGAGTAAGCATGTAGGTGCCTGTTTAAAGATCTGTAAACCTGTTTGCGCTGGTGTACATGCATTTTAACCCAAATAAGCAGATTCTAGTCCGTGTAAGCATGTGTGCACGTGTGGTAGCCACTGTGAACGTGTTTCCGCTGGTATGTGCGCTGCTCCCCCTGAGGAAAGAGAGAGGAAAAAAGAAGCAGAAGAAATAGTAGGAAGCTAGAGGGAATACTGGTAGAGCTAGCAGGTGAAAACAATTAGAAGCCGGCAATTACACAGGCAGAATACTAGCCCAGCCCAGCACTTAAAACACTGTAACATCTCACCCTCACCAAGCATGATGCCACACTATGAAGACAACAAGATCAAGTACAATAACTGGCTGAAGTATTGCTGTTAGCAAGGGGGAACAAATGGCTGACAGCTTGGGATGACATGCTGAGCAAGACATGATGCCCCACCTGCTAGGGATGGCACGCATCCAGCACACCTGGCTGTGTGGATACTGGCAAAGGCTGTTGTCACCCCCACTGTGCCTTGAATAGGTAAGGCTGGAAACCCAAACCCACCACCATAGGTAGCACAAGGGATAACAACCTGGACGTAATGCTACCCAATGCCAGAAGTCTAACCTGCAAGGTGCATGCAGACCAAACCCACCACAGCATGGAGAATGGTAATATCTGCTCTGTAACTGAAACCTGGGTCAAGGTCCAGAAGAGCACCCTAATACTACCAGGTTATGCCTCATACCATGCTCTACAGCTCCAAAACATGGAACACACTACAATAGGAGTGTGGCTATCAGTAATTGTCAAGGATAACCACACCCCCAGGTTGGTACCACAGCAAGAAGCAGCACGGACTATCCACGGGCAAGTAACAGTGGCTCAAACTGCGCCCCTGTTTGCAGCCTGCTACAGACCACACTCACAAACCCAGAAACTCCAGCCAGCCTTCCTGAAGACACTGCAGAGTATGAATGTCTCAACAAATACCAAACAAGGCACACACAAAGTATGACATAGGTGGCAATCCATTATGTATGGAAGAAGTAATCAGGGATCTAGGGACACAAGTGGATGGTAACCCGTCATGTGACACTCACATTGCCAAGTTGGCCAGGAAGACCAGATATATTGCCCTCCTTAATATGAAAGGATGCACATGTAGATCAAGAGAGGTCACTGTGCCCCCATACTCTTCCCTTATCAGGCCCATATGTGACAACAATGCCCCAGTTCGGATGTACCTTACCTTACACCTGTAGCAAGTAGAAAGACCGCAAATGTACCTCACCAAGAGGATAAAGGGTCCAAACATTTGTCATCTTCTGCCTGGCTGAAGAAACCACAGCCCAATTCACAAGCATACTGCCCAGTCAGAGGCGATGTATGCCTGATGTACAAGGCCATGTCCAATCCAGAATGAATGGACATGCTCCACTGCAGAAACCCCAAATCCAGCAGAGACAGCACAGTGAGATATCTGAACCTCCACACATAGATAAATAGGATGTGTTGGAGGGACAGATCCATAACCCAGAGGCTCCTTACACTCTGGAACAGAATCCCAGTCCATGATAGGCTGAGCTCCACACTCATACTCAACAAGAGAAATCTGGGGAAGTGCATGGGAGATAGTAGGTGTACACTGGGGGCCATCCCTGTGTCACATCTAGTAAAGTAAACCCTAAATGGGCATAATATGCACATTGCAAGGGGTGTCAAAACTCACACACAGTCTGTCCATGCTCAAACTTGGCCAGGGCAGATAGCCTAGTATGAACCTATGAACCTATGATGATACAAATTGTGCAGGACACAAAGGATTATCACACAGCTGTCCTACCTGATGGTAGAAACCATGGTGATAATCCACAGATATGCTCTGCAGTACTCAAATATCACAAACAATACACCAAACCCACACACATTGCCAACATCCAACCTAACAGATTCTTTGCAAACTCCCCACCAGCACCATACTGCCAAATATCTATCCCAGCAGAGTGCTGGCCCCCTGACATTGCAGATGCTGAGGTAACAGCCAGCATCTACAAAGCACACCACACAGCATCAATGGTACCAGATGGTGTCCTGGGTTGTGTCCAACAAGTACTGTAAGAAGAATGGAACACCAAATAGCACTACTGCGCACTATCAGTCTTACCACAGGATATGTACCCAAAGAGCAGTGTACAACAACAGTGGTCCCTCACCACAAAGGGGGTGCCTGAATGGATACTGCAAACTATCACCCCTCAACCCCGACTATCTAGGTTGGCAAAGTAATGGACAGGATGATCATGGATCCCATGAATAATGAGATTGGGTACCTACAGACATTGGACCCTACCCAGTGTGGCTGTCATAGGGCAGATCCTGCCCCGTACACATGTCTGACTCATGTGAAACGTGCACCAATGCCATTGATGTGGGGAATGTGGATCACACAGCCTATCTGGACCTTGCTAAACCCGTCCATATAATACCCTAGTTGGTCAGTACAGATAAGCTCACCAGCCTAACTATAAACCGCTATCCAAGTAGATGGGTTGCAAACCAGTTCAAGGACAGAACTGACCTGTCAGACATGCTGCAGCCATGTCAGACTGCAAACCAGGTACAACTGGCATCCCACAAGGCATGGTCCTGGGACCTCTCTTGTATGCTATATATGTCACATAGGTACAGGCCAACATGGAAGGACTCTGTCTGAACAAGTTTGCAGAAGACTACAAACTGCCAACCATATCGGACCCTCCAGCTGACACAAGCATCCTACAAAAGGCACACATATAAACAGACAAGTGGTGCCACAGCCATGTCAACAAGCTAAATGCAGAATAGTGTATAGTCATCCCCTGTGGAAACACAGTACATGGCCAGAAATTACCACATAGGTGTTAACCCAGTAAGTA
This sequence comes from Protopterus annectens, assembly GCF_019279795.1. Lineage (NCBI taxonomy): Eukaryota > Metazoa > Chordata > Ceratodontiformes > Protopteridae > Protopterus > Protopterus annectens. The sequence goes on along the minus strand of NC_056751.1, from coordinate 721,023,406 downwards.
CATCAGGAGCAATAAGAGACCTGGGGACACAAGGTGATAGATATCCTGCATGTGACAACCATGTGTCTGTAGTGGTTGCAGAAACATACCATATACCCACCTAATCATGAAGGTAAGGTAAGCACAGCCAGGTCAGGGTAGGTCAATGTGCCTCTCAGTCATCCATTAGCAGTCCCTCTGATTCCAATGGCCCATGATGGGATGTACCTTAGCAGACACCTGCATCAACTCGAAAGACCCACAAATACCCCACCAGGAGGATCATGAGCTGTAACAGATGCCATGTGTCACCTGATTAAACAAACTGCAGCTCCACACAGTGCCATACCACCTGGCTGGAGGTGATCTGTGCCTGATGTATAAAGCCATGACCAAGCTGGTATCAATGGACATTTGGCACCATGTAAAATCTGAATGCTGGTGACCTATGCAGATGACAGGCCTGAACCCCAGCACAGACATAAACAGGACATGCTGTACTGATTGGTCCATAACCCAGAAGCTCACTCCACTCACGACTAAACTCCCAGTACAGGTTATCCAGGAGTCCCTCACTGACTGTCATCCAGAGGAATCATGATGACTGGATATGAGATGGTAGGTATACTCTGGATATCACCTGTATGTCACGGGTAGACAGAGGCACAGCACACTAACCTTGACATATGTCATGGCAAACACCAGTAAATGTGTGTTGAAGGACAAACACTCTCTGACTAGCATTACAAATGGACTAGGGCACATGGCCATTGTTTGTCACTGTCCACACAAGTTGTGGAATACATTAACAATGTCAGACAATCATGTACTATGCTGTCCATATCTGAACAAAATGCAACATGGTCATATCTGCAGAACTGGCCCTCAACCAGTCTGGTGTGCTCACTATAAATATTGCAAGCAGTGATAGGACTGAAACCAATGATACTGTCCACCACAGTGAAAGTACTGAACCAGTACACTATACGACAATACACTGTTTGGTCAGTAGGAAAGGATGTTGACAACTGTATGCAAACTATCCCATGGCAACCCTGCAGGCACAGCATAATACCTGCTAGGTTCAGACACAAAGCAGTTGGGCAGTAAGAACACAACCTGATGTCCAACACTCAACTGTACATGTGAAATATAGATGAAGTCCACACACAAACACAAATGTGGTGGACCACAGATCCCAACATAAGGAAAGTTCACACTGGGCATGCTCGCACACTTAGATAAATGAGACGTGTCACTCAAGAAGCCATAGAAACTGTGAACTGGGCATGCTCACACACTTAGGCCATGTCACAGTTCAGCAGTTGCACACACATATCTGGAATTTGTATGTGTTAACACGGGAACCTCCCACAATACAGAAATCTGCCCAGTGCACACAGTGAAATTACAACAGACATAAGTAAAGTACTGGATCCCACTCATATGCAAACATCTTCCACAGTACACAAGTTGTTCATAGAGATAGGGAAAGTTATGGCAGTAAAGACCCACAAACAGTATATGAGCAACAGATACTTGCATCTGACAGGTAAACATATGGCCGTAGAGTGCAATACTAGGCTGTTGTCCCTAGGGAATACAGAAAGCTATCCACAGTGTATCTGGCATCTGCATCCGCAGTACAGTAGGCCACTGTGCCTGTGCAAAGTTAATGCATAGATATGCTCTCCCCTGTACTGATGGATAGTAACAGATGTACATACCTCTTCATACATAATGATGTCAGCACACTATACATATGTCAGGAGCACAAATGATACCCAGTAATTTGAATAGCGTGCTCAGCTACTGTGTCTCCCACAAGTGTCATAATATAGTTAGGTAGGGGTTTAAATCCTGCAAGTGCTCAATGTGTATGTGTAACTGTCGGGGGGGGACAGTAGTGTGTGTGCAATTCCATGTGTAAGAGAAGTGTCCCTTTTGGCAACTAGTACAACACAACACATGCTGCATATTCCACTGTCTAAACACTGATGATGTCAGCACCCTATAAGTACAGCAGGAGAAAGCAAGTCTCCCAGTAATGCAAATAGCACGCTCTGCTACCGCGTCTCTCACAAGTGTCATAACATAGTTAAGTAAGGGCTTGAATCCTGCAAGTGCACAGTGTGTGTATGTGTATGTCGGGGGGAGTAGTGTGTGTGCAATTCTATGTGTAAGAGAAATGTCCCTTTTGGCAACTAGTACAACACATGCTGCATATTCCCCTGTCTAAACACTGATGATGTCAGCACCCTATAAGTACAGCAGGAGAAAGCAAGCCTCCCAGTAATGCAAATAGCAGGCTCTGCTACTGTGTCTCTCACAAGTGTCATAACATCGTTAGGTAGGGGTTTGAATCCTGCAAGTGCTCATTGTGTGGGGGAGTAGTGTGTGTATAATTTATGTATAAGAGAAATGTCCCTTTTGGCAACTAGTACAACACAACACATGCTGCATATTCCACTGTCTAAACACTGATGATGTCAGCACCCTATAAGTACAGCAGGAGAAAGCAAGCCTTCCAGTAATGCAAATAGCGCACTCTGCTACTGTGTTTATTACAAGTGTCATAACATAGTTAGGTAGGGGTTTGAATCTTGCAAGTGTTCAGTATAAATGTGTGTGGGGGAGTAGTGTGTGTGTAATTTATGTGTAAGAGAAATGTCCCTTTTGGCAACTAGTACAACACAACACATGCTGCATACTTCCACTGTCTAAACACTGATGATGTCAGCACCCTATAAGTACAGCAGGAGAAAGCAAGCCTCCCAGTAGTGCAAATAGCGTGCTCTGCTACTGCGTCTCTCACAAGTGTCATAACATAGTTAGGTAGGGGTTTGTATCCTACAAACGCCATGTGTGTTTTTGTCACACAGTTTGTCCATGTGTGTGGGGTGTGGTTCCCAATATTGCACGACATACATTATATCAGTAATGTCAATGCACACATGATGTATGTGTGTGCCACCTGGATTCAACCCAGTTTGGCTTTGTCAAAGGCAGATCATGCCTTCTAAACTTGGTCGACTTTTTCGAAGCAGTCACCAAGGCCATTGATGAGGGAAAGGCAGTCCATACAGCCTACCTAGACCTGGCGAAGGCTTTCATACACACCCCACCTCGGGTATCATTGAAAACTCATCAACTTAAAATGTAAACCCATACATTACAAGATGGGTTGCAAACTGGCTGAGCGACAGAACACACAGGGTCAGGGTTGCTGGTGCCATGTCAGACTCAAAGCCTGTCACAAGTGGTGTCCCACAGGGCTCAGTCCTGGGCCCACTCTTGTTTGGCATCTACTTTCTGAAGTACAAGCAAACACAGGAGGGTTATGGATGACAAAGTTTGCAGATGACTGCAAACTGGGTGCCAGAGTTGAAACACACATCCGACACAGATATCCTCCAGAAGGGTCTCACAGAAACGGATAACTGGTGCCAGAGCCATGGCCTTAAGTTAAATGCCAAGAAATGCATAGTCATACCCTTCGGGAAAAATAAGGTCACCCTAGCTACCAAATAGTGGCAATCCCCGAACACAGAAGAAGTTATTAGGGACCTAGGGAACCCAGGTTGACAGTAGCCTTTCATTCGACAGTCATATTGCTAAAGTGGTTAGGAAGACCTTCTACATTGCCCACCTTATCATGAAGGGATTCACATCCAGATCAAGGAAGTCATGGTCCCCTATACTCATCATCACTCATCAGACCAATGATTGAGTACAATGCCCCATCTGAATGTACCTGACCCGACACTTGCAGCAGCTGGAGAGGCCACAAAGTTCCTCACCAAAAGGATAAAGGGTCTCAAAAATCTGTCTTATGCTGCCCGACTGAAAGAACTCCAGTTATATTCAGTTACGTACCGCTTGCTCAGAGGGGACCTATGCCTGACATACAAGGCAATGTCAAACCCAGACGTGATGAACATGCTTCATCTCAAAAAATCTAGATCCCTCAGAGCCACAAGGGCGGGAGACTTAAACCTAGACACGGTTATTAATAGGACGTGCTGGAGGGATAGATTCATCACCCAAAGACTCCCTATGCTGTGGAACAAAATCCCGGTTTATGTGAGGCAAAGCACCTCGCTGGCCTTGTTTAAGAGAAATCTTGACCAATGGATGGGAGATCGCAGATACACCCCAGGGGTTACCTCAGTGTCACTGCTAGACAGAGGCACAGCTAAATAATGGGCATAGTTTCTCCTACCTAAAGGGGAGGCGTAAGTTTAAAACTATGGGCTAGGCTTATAAATGCCCTCGGGCAGATAGCCTAGTATGAACCTATGAACCTATGAACCTATGAACCTACACATATGTACCTGTCACCTTCAATAGTTCCCATGTCCAAAGCCTGCCTCATGTGAATACATGGAATTTGCATTAGACAACTGTATGACTGTGGTGTTCTGTGCAGGGGCTGCATGTGGTATGTGTATATACAGTGTGAGTTGTAGATGGTGTCATCCCACCAGCGAGGGATACACGACTGGTCTGGAGCATATAGTCCACATGTTAGTGATGAACAGGTGCAGCATGTTTTCACCTCTTGTGGGAGTGGTAACAAGTTGTTCCATAGCAATGCAGGGAATGAATGCTAGGAACCCTTCAGCTAGGGTCTTGGAGCTAGAGTAATGCTCACACTCTATGTTTGGGTAGTTGCAGTCCACCCATATAATGGTGTTTGTAGAGACCATCATATTCCCAATGTTGTCAGGAAGGCCAAGTGGGTTTCCTGGGTATGGGAGGGTGGTGTGTGCCAGTCTATGAACCTGAAGGCAGTCTAACCCACTGTTAGTTGCACATGGATAGGCTCTGATGCTTTGTGCTGTGCCACCAACCTGGGGGTGTGTGTATCTGAGGTGCCTTTGGATACATCCCCCCTTTTCTGGTTTGGTGCATGTATAGGGGACGACAAGCATGGTATGAGGTATGACCTGGCAGTGATGGGGTGCACCTGGGAGCCTTGTACCAGGAGTCTGTTACTGCATGGATATTGCTGTTCCCCATGCTAAGGACAGTTTCCACTGCATGCATCTTGAGGTTTACACTGCTGGTGTTGAGTAGCATTACCATTAGTGTCCTATCCCGTGTGATACCTGTGTAGGTGGCTATGTAATGTCAGCCTTGCATACAAAGGCACTATGTGTGTAGCAACAGCCTCTGCCAATATACAATGTCCCATGGGTGACAGGTGCAAGCTGTCCCTAGCAAAGCAACATGGCTTGTCCAGCATATAATCCCACGCTGACAGGCATTGGATCCCCTTTGAATGTCACCGAAACATACAGTAATTGTAGAAACTGATCATCCTGTCTACATATTATGGCAGCATTTTTGGTGAGGGTAAGATGCTACTCAAGGTCAGGCTCATACCAGCCTGTGCCACAAGCTCAGAGAGCCCCTCTATGTCCCCTAACATGTAGTCCAGGGACGTGCGTCACAGGTCATACACACAGGCACAGACAATGACTGAGTCATATTTGTGCATGCCTTGGAGTGACCTGTATGCTTGTGTTATGTGGTGGATCATAGTGCCCGATGGGCATCTCAGCGTGACCTTCACCTTGTTCAGCCTGGTGAGCAGGACCTCAGTGTACCTGACGATAGAGGTACCTTTTACAACTGTAGCAGGTGTGTTGTCAAGCTGTATGGGCTGTGACTGTTTGGCACACAGGCTTTGTGAGCTATGTGTTGCACATGCTCTGCTCTGGCGTAACGTTTGCTTGTGTGTCTGCTTTGCAGGTGTCAGCTGGTCAGGAAGGATGCTATTCTGAGAGTCCAGGAATGTACCTGTGTGTTTCTGTGTCTGGATTGCGGTCGTGGCAGGTCTATGTGAGACTGGTACTGTATTCACTGTAGTATCCCACTCCACCTGACAGGGTATGCCAGTACTGAGTTAAGAGAGCTTAGCCCTGAGTTTGGCTATGTGGTTGCATCTCTCACATGTGTTGTAAGTGTATGGGAAGGGGAGAGGGTTGTCTGTGTACATGAGGCAGCTGTAACATTGCCACATGACTCACAGATTCACCAACTGGACCAGAGAGTAGATTGACAGGTGACCTTTGCACATGCTACCATAGCATTGTGAATCCCATACTAATTAATGACACATAGGGCCAATGGGGAACAAGGTACTCAAGGTGAGTATGTGAGGGTGTAGTGCTCCTGATTTGTTAGTGCTGGCATATATAAATGCTGTCTTGAGCAAATGCGAGGTAAGTCATATGCAATGTGTTACAGGCAACTTACATGCAAACAGGACAAACAGTGACGTTTCTGTCATGAGACATGGACATCAGTACAGTAAGCAATACAGATGTCACTAGGGATCCACAGAGGTGCTGTAATTCTGCATTGCAGGTGGAATCAGTGTTTCAGGGACATAACAAGCAAACATGTATACAAACAAAGCTACAGTCAGCAGGCCTGTATGTAGACTGTAGCTACAACAAACAAGGTGTACGACTTCCAGTAGGTAACAGTGCATATATGCAGGCACTATAAGCCTGTACCCAGACATTGACAGGTCACCCCCACAAGTGTACAGACCATGTACCTTCGTAATGTAGAATAACTGGCCTGAAACCCAAGTGCTCATACCTGTAATAATACACATTTCGAATAACAGACACTGAGCCCTCACTCAGCAGTTCCAGACTTAGTATGATGTATGCTACCTGTCCTGGCACCACAGTATCCTTGACATGTATGGAGACTCTCCCTCCTGTCATAGTTAGTTCTGTGTTTTGGGGCTGACATCCATGGTATGAGGTGTGACCTTGTAGTGCTAGTGTGCTCTTGTGAGTCTTGAACCTGTTGTGTTTTACTGCACAGATATAAAAATCCTCAAACATCCTCATTGCAGAGTCGAGTGTGGACAGCATGCAACTCGCAGTTGACATGACCATCATTGAGTATCAATATGTACATTTTCGTATCCCCTGTACTACCTATGTAGGTGGCCATCTCTTGACAGCCTCACCACCAGTATGCAAAGATGTGCAGACAGTACACTATGGTAATTACTATGGGTGTACAAAACAATACAATGACATTCATACTGTAACTGCATCAGGCATGCTGGGATATACCCACAATGATATCATTACACTGTACTGTTGTCAACATTATACTATTACTACACTTCTATGTAGTCACCCTGTGCATCAGCACCATGTTAACCTGTTCCTGCACCGATGTTACAGATTGCAGGAGGTGGCACAGTTTCATCATATGCACAGGGTGTGAACTTGGTATGCCTGAGTCTGCCACTGATACAACCAATTGATATGTCTGTGTGTGTGTGTTGGTGAGGGACAGCAGTACAAAATGGGGCAATGTTGATGCAGTGTGTGCGTGTATGCGGTAGCCCTAGGTGTTATCAATTTGCATGTGTGTATGCATGCACACAGTCCCACCTCATGGCTGCCATATACAGGTGTTTGTGAACAGCCACAGACTGTACCTGCCAGGTCATACAGGTCACTGTCTCTGGCCACGGACACGGTACCTGTGCCTGGCAGGGGTGCTACGGACTGTATCAGGTACTAAGCCAGACTGGGTACTGTCATAAGAAGCAGGTGGTTGGTGACTGGAGACAGGTAACTGTTGGGACTGTCCAGAGCCACATGCACGTGGTCTCCTGGGGTGGTCTGATGACAGCACAGACCCAGCATTGCTGGGGCTGCTGCTGGCACTATGGAGCGATGGCGGCCTGTTGTCATCCACGATGGCTGCCAGCTGCTGCTGTTGCTGGCATACGGCCACATGGACGCCTCAACCGTCCACCATTGCCCTGGCTCATGGACATGTAGTTGTGGAACAGATCTAATGTGTCCCCCCAACGTCTTCAATGACCTCGGTGAAGTTACAGATGGCAGCCGC